>NC_142778.1:650000-747500 GCF_988280905.1 Pimephales promelas
AATACACAATCTGAAATAATACGCAAAAAGGCTGAAGATGTACATTTTCCTAGGCAGGACAGTACTGTACCTTCTGATGTTCAATGATGTTTATTTGCTGCTCGTGAACCCAACATCGAACTGTTGTGCACATTAAAGACACAAAACACATGTATTGTGAATTTCATGATAAAATGAACAGAATTTGAGTATAGCAAAAAAAATAGCAAAGCTCAATGCAGTTATTGGATGGTAAGAGCTTCAAAAAATGTTTAGTAAGGCAGAAATCGGCATAGACTAAAAGATTGATCTTGAGATTTAGGAATCCATATTAGTATCGATTCGCTAGTGTCCGCACCGCTGTCATGTTTACCTGTTGTAGTTTATCAATGTTGTCTGCAAGAAATAGACACTGACACAGACTAAATGTGCCATCGGAGAAGCACTAATTAAACGCCAATGTTTCAATCAATGATTTCGCCCTCCAAAACTATTGAGAACTGTTGTTTTGACCAGAAAATGTTTGGTCGCAAAAATTGAGTCGTCACCACTTAAGAGGACAATGTCAGGAGCGAGGCTTATATGAATCTCTCTCTCTCTCTGTATCTCTGTAGTCTCTCTACCGTTTTCTAATTGTTCTTGAGCCGAGAGGCAATTATGCAGTGTTGTGGTGTAATATTTCATTCCTCGAGCGTCTCTGCATGCCATTAGGAGCGGCTGCTAACAGCTTCATGCCACCAGAGAAGAGCGAGGCGTCTATCGATCACCGGTGATGCTGGAGTGATCCTGTGTTGTGTCCAGTTTCAGTGACGTCCATCATTCTAGGATATAAGAGCAGAGTTTGAGGATGGAGGTCATAATACATCACAACACTAAAATACAACAACACGTGTTGTGGATAGTTCACCCAAAATAAAAATTACTGCAAGACGAAATTTAAGTTTTCAGAGTTTTAGTGTTAGTACAACATTAAACTACCATATATAATGTATAATAATGCAGCGTGGGAATATCTGTGGCCCTGATAATGCCAAACGTCTGATGTTACCTGTAAAAAGTGGCCGACGTTATTTTAAATATCTATTCTGTAAACCCTTTTCACACATGATGTGTCATAAAAGGCAAAATGTTATGACTTTTGTTCATCAGCATCATCAACACACTGTGTTATTTAATTGAGCAAAGCTATCGTCACACACTTCTGAAACACACACTCATTGGCATGTCATTTTCCAGCTTGTGTTATTCCAGTTTCCCAGTGTTTCTGCTGGTCATGCGGATCAGCTGACCTCGGGTGTGTGTCTTCGGTCTCAACACTGCATGTTCAGGTGTTTTCAGCTTGTTTTGGTTCATTTCACTGAAGCTTTTAAGCACTTAACATGAAAAAACAAACAAACTTAAATGTATAATGAAACGTTAAGCTAAGCTTAATGACAGGAAACTTTGGAAAAAGAAATGAAAATGTGAATAATTGGTTCTCTGATCTTTTATATCGAGTGAAACGCTTCAGGAACAAGAACACGTGTGGGCGGGGCTTGATCGTGTTCGTTGGGAGTTGATTGGATGGTTGTGGTTTGCTATTGGCTGATCTGGTGTGAGTGACAGGTTATAGCCCCGCCCTCGCCTTCAGAGAAGATTCCGATTCAAGATTATGAGCACAATAATGATGTGCATCTATTTACCGTAATACTCCTTTAAAACCAAGAGTTGTAATTTGATTTGATGAGTTTAACACACTCTCCATCTCTCTTCAGAAATCCGCGGCGGTCGAGCTCCTAAAGACGGCGCGGCTCTGCCCCTCTACGACACCCCGTACGAGGAGAACGGAGGAGACGGTGAGGCCCAGCGCTGCTCGCGGGAGAGCCGCTTACCCCAGGACGACGACAGGCCGCCCGAGGAGTACGACCAGCCCTGGGAGTGGAAGAAAGAGCGCATATCCAAAGCCTTCGCAGGTGTGTGTGTGTGTGTGTGTGTGTGTGTGTGTGTGGGATTTCACCTTTCCAAAAAGTGGTTCCTTCCTTTAAGTGGTTCAGAACACTGCACAGACACTTTCTCAAATATATCTAGTCTTGTGTGTTGTTCTGCTGGATGTCGGGGAGTTACTAACTAAAAGTGATGCTACCAACCGTACGTTCACATCGTCGCTGGCCAGAGTGCCAGAGTGGGCGGAAGTCATTCATTTTCAATTTTCAACACTATTATAGGCAAGATTTACAACACTTTTTCAGCGGGAATGCAAATTATAATAGCACTGAACCATGAACACAAAAGCCACACCACACAAATGGCTTTTAATTTGTTTATTTCATTAGCAAACATGCCACTATAATCGTTAAGTTCTTTCCTTAGATCAATTTTCTGTAAGAATAACGATTGACGCGCTTGTTTGCTGTGCGGCCCCTTTAAATACAGTTGTAAAAAAGACCACGCATTCGATCTGCGTCAGAGCATCAGGGCGTCTACGAGTCTCTCCGCGGCGGCGCTGGCGGGGCGTGTGAACGTACGGTAACGCTTCACTGCACATGTCTGTGGGGAAACACTTTGATGATGCTTCTGGAGGGGTTCACTGAACCTGAGCGAGGTGGACGACCCGACTGAACACACACTCTACTGCGCTTCGGTTATTTTATTTTATTTTTTTATTTTATTTTATTATTTTATTTTATTTTTATTTTATTATTTTATTTTATTTTATTATTTTATTTTATTTATTTATTTTTTTTTTTTATATTTTTTTTTTTATTGTTTTATTTTATTTTATATATACGCACACACACACACACACACACACACACACACACACACAGTATATATAATTTACTTTTTTATTTATTTAATTTTTAATGTAATGTAATTATTTTCATTTATTTTTATTATTTTATTTTACTTTTTTCATTTATTTTTATTATTATTTTTTTTTCATTTATTATTTTATTTAATGTATATAATGAAATACATTTATTTATTTATTTATTTATTTATTTTTTCATTGCTTCAGAAAGCAATACGAACAAACAAACCAAGCGGTATCATAATTCATAACTAGAAATGTGTTGACAGCTTCAGATATGCTTGGATTCGTGAAGCAAACTTGTCAATCATCTTGATGGATGATGTCGAGGAAACTCTGACCAATGAGAGGACAGCTTTACTCACATGTGACTTGCATGAACACACTTTGGTGAGTTTAGAAATGTGAAAGCGAACCGAACCAAGAAGAAAATGGAATTGTAACAAATGAAGTCCCTGTCCTTCGCTTGAAAAACATTCATTTAAATATATAATAATTATTATAATTAGAACATTATTTTTAATTATGAGTTATTTTATATTTTTTCAACTTAGTACTGTTTGAAACTGAAAGTCAGATTAATTTGAGTGAATCAGTTCGTATAGATGATTCCTTTGGAATAAAAAGCTAGTTGCTATTTATTGGTGATGTTCAGTTTTTTGTCAGCTCTGATTAAAAACAATAAATCACAGGAGCTGACGGTAAAGGTCGGGCCGTTAGAGTTAAAGCAGTTCACTTTCAATAAAACAAATCCTGATCGTTTACTCTCCTCCACGTCATCCGAGATCTTCACGTCTTTCTTTCTTCAGTTTTTGAGGAACACACTCCAGGATTTCTCCATATCATGGACTTCAATGGGGTCCAACAGGTCGAAGGTCAGATGTGAGTTTCAGTGCAGCTTCAAAGTCTCGACACGATCCAATAAGAGTCTGATCATGACAAACCAGCGACATTTACAACAAAATACATATTTTTATACTTTTTAACCACTAATGGTCGTCTGAGATGCGCCACACATTACGCCATCGCATTGGAAAGGTCAAGCGTGACATCGTTAAACATTCATGAAATACACACACACACACACACTTAAGGATCATTTTAAACAAAAAACTCATACAAATTCATATAAATATGTGTCATGATTCAGTAGCTTTGAACGGTTCTCCTACTCCAGACTTCTGAACTCTGGGTCGGCGGCGCCACACGTGACCTTTCCGATGTGAGGGTCGACCGCTCACTCGCCCGCGCCTGTTCATGTGAACGCTGGGAGATTTCTGCTTACTCTCTCTCTCTCTGTCTCTCTCTCTCTCTCTCTCTCTCTCTCTCTCTGTCTCTGAATGAGAACTTCAAGACTTCAGGATCTGATGATTTACAGTTCCGACTGCAACCCAATGCTTGTGTGTGTGTGTGTCACTGATGTGTGAAGCGGGTGTGTGTGTGTGCGTGTGCTGCAGGTTGTGGGTCCGGGACTAACTCGGGTGTATATAAATATCGCTGTTCAACAGAGTTATTGGGCTTTCTGAAATATAATAAGAAAAGAATATGCGCTGGATAGATTTTTTTTTTGAGTTCTTGAAAGGTGTTTCCTTTTTTGTCCTGTGTGTGTGTGTGTGTGTGTGTGTGTGTGTGTGTGTGTGTGTGTGGAGCAGCACTGCTTTGTTATGACTGCATTAGTCATGAGGACTCGAGCAGAGGAGCGAGCGGAAGAGATTTCCACATCTCTAGATCCTCCACAGGTACTGCAGGTCTCTCGCCCCCCCCTCTCTCTCTCTCTCTCTCTCTCTCTCTCGTTCGCTCTTCATGGATTTCTGACTGCGTTATGTTCATGGGAGTGTATTGATTGTGGAAATGATTCTTCTGGTTTCTCTTTCCTCTGAAAGGAATATTCCGGGTTAAATCTAGAGCCGAATCTGATTCATTCGTCACTCGTCCGTCAGGTCAGAGAAACTCAAAGCGCGCCGTACTCGACAACACACACACACACACACACACTCTTTAGTAAAGTATAGTTTCAGTGACGGACGAGCTGGAGATGCAAGGGGTTTGAAAATGAGGAAAAGCCAATGATAATTTGTACATGTTTAATTATTACATTAAAACACACACACACTCTTACTCTCTCTCTCACACACACACACACACACAAACTCATTTACGAACTCACTCGTGTGTTTCATACATTAGTGTGTGATTACTCTAGTCATGTGTATCTGTGATAATCTGTGATAGTGTGTGTCGTGGATCAGGGATGTGTCAGGGATGCTTGGTGTGGATCATAGAGGCGTCTGGGTCAGTGTGTGTGTGTGTGTGTCAGTGTGTGTGTCAGTGTGTGTGTCGAAGAGTTTTACAGCGTACTTTCATTTCACTAGCTTTCATTATTACATCAATGATGTAATATTCACCGCTCGTATTTCCACACACTCACTTACTCACACACACACACACACACGCATACACACATGCTCACTCACTCACTGTCTCTCACACACACACACACACACACTCTTGATGTATGCCGCTGTGAGTGAGCACATTCGTCTTCAGTTGTTCCTCAGCGCTGCGGCTTATATATCAATCTGTGTTTGGTCTGACGAAACGCACAACATTAAACACACAGTCTGTGTGTGTGTGTGTGTGTGTGATTCACTGCAGTGCGTTCAGATCTGATGTTTATGCAGCGCTGGGGTTATTCATTAACGCGTGCGCTGTGTTATATCCACTCGTGTGTGTATCAGTTTATCAGATGTGTGTTAGTCGCGCACTGCAGGGTTGTGCTCTTGTGTGTCTACTAATTACTCACCTGGTTATCTGCTACCTGCTCACACACACACACACACACACACACACACACACCAGCACAGCATTGAGAGATTGATGACTGCAAATAATATTGATGAGACGACACTTTAAAGAATGTGTGTGTGTGTGTGTGTGTGTGTGTGTGTGTGTGGCTGCTTGTCGATGAGGATAAACCCACAAGGTGAAACTGCACACACAGTGTTTTCTGGAAAGTGTGTGTGTGTGTGTGTGTGTGTTACGCATGGAAGTGCTTTAAAAACCGTAATACCTGCATCTCAGAAGAAGAGCTCCCATACGCCGCTGTTCTCCATCCTCTGATGATCTTCGGTTCGTGAGCGGAAAATGTTACGTTTTTTTTACTTCATCGGACTGGCACGAAACTTGGTCAAGGTTTTGGCTCTTGCTGTGTGAACACACACACTCACACACATCATGGACATGATCTGAACAGGTTCAACGGTCCTGAAAGCAACTTGTGCGGTTCGTGTCAGAAACGAGCGCATTGGAGTTTCCTCTAGTGGAAGCGTGTGGAACTGCAGCCGAACACACACTCCTGAACGCTCGTTTACTGAGTTCACACGCGGAACACACACTTGTTCAGCGCTTGGATTTTCTTGCAGTTTTAGAGTAAAACATGTTTTTGAAAATATAGATTTCATATAAATATTGAAAATAGTATTTTTTGTGCATTTCTCTTAAAAATAAACGTAAAAATTCTCTAACTTTTTAAAATTCTTTTTTTTAAATTCCTCTTTTAATTCCTCTTTCAAAAAGAGATCAAACTCCAGTCTGTCACTCTAAAGCGTTCAAGATTTACCAGTTTAAGCCGGAAATTAAATTTTCAGGTCTATGCTCAAAACGTGAATAAATGGATTATAAATACAGTATAAATATAATGTATAATAAAATCCCCTAAATATACAAAATATTTAATAAAAAACATTATCAAACTCACTGAACGCTCGTTTACCGAGTTCACACGCGGAACACACACTTGTTCAGCGCTTGGATTTTCTTGCAGTTTTAGAGTAAAATGTGTTTTTGAAAATATAGACTTCATATAAATATTGAAAAAGTATTTTTTATGCATTTGTCATATCATTAAACATATAAATTCTCTAACTTTTTTTAAGTAAATTTTTTTTTTTAAATTCCCCTCATCAATTATCACGTGTACCACAATTATACTGGGTTGAACATAAAGATAAAGACAGTATTTTTTATTTTATTTTTGTATCATCATCACTATCACTATATATTAAAACCAAAAAAGGTGATAATATCGTTATTTAAACATTTATGTTGTAATATATCGACAGTGTGTGTATTTCTGCACACTACTAGAGTAATGTAGCATCCCGGTTGTCTAATAAACCCAACATTGTTTATAATATTGTAAAATCTTTGACAAATTTCAAAATTTTGGAAATCTGAATTTTTTTTGGAAAATAACAGATCACTTTTCTTTTAGACACTTTCTTCCCTCTAATATTGGATGTAAATCAGATCACACACACACACACACACACTGATCATCTTACTGACAAAATTGCGGATCACATGACCTGATGTGTATCACAGTCAGTTTGCGGTGTCGTCACAATCTGAATATACCCATGTATATAAGCGCTGATATATCGCGTGTAAGTGCAGCCGGGGACCGTATTCTGTGCTCACGGTCTGTCATATGTTATTAATACAGTAAATATAATATATGCAATATTGTCATTCTCACACACTCCTGACGCCTGACGCTGACCTCTGTGTGATCCTCATGCTGCTGCTGTGGTGTGATAACAGTCTTCTGGCATGAATCACACACACACACACACACACAAACGTCACACACACTCCCAACACACAACCTCATGGTGCTTTCTTGGAGCTCAAAGGTGCCACTTCAGAGACAGAAATGCCAGAGGGCTTATCTTCACACACACACACACACACACACACACACACCTGCGGCCAGATTCATGAAACATTCTTAAGAAAAAAATAACTATTTATGAATCAAGTTATATATATTTTATTAAAAAAAAAATGTCCTTATCTTTTTTTCTTAGGATTGTTCTTTAAAGTCTCCATGAAATCAAGATTGACGATTCCAAGATTTTTTTTATGGAATATTGCAGTGTTTATTGTAAATGATTTATGGGTGCACATCATTATTGAGTTATAATAATCTTCAATCTGAATCTTCTCTGATGACGAGGGCGGGGCTATAACCTGTCACTCACACCTGATCAGCCAATAGCAAACCACAACCATCCAAGTAGCCAATCAGTTCCGCACAGACACAATCAAGCCCCGCCCACACGTGTTCTGAAGCGCTTCACTCGATATACGACACGGTAGAGGAGAGAAGACGACTGCAACTTCCCTCTAATATTCAATCAAAATTCATGCATTTCTTTTTCCAAAGTTTCCTGTCATTAAGCTACAACCAGTGTTGGGTAAATTACTCTAAAAAAGTTATTAATTACTACTTACTAATTACCTCTTCAACAGTGTAATTAGATTACTGTACTAATTACTCTCTCTAGAAAATATTTAATTACTTTTAATTACTAATTACTTTTAAAATCCCACCAGCTGAATAATACAAGGACAGACATGAATCTGCTTTAATTCTTTCAAATAAATACTATAAAATTGCATGAATTATCCTTAAACTGACCAAGGTGGATAAAGTTACATTATAAAAACATACTTTTTAACATCAGATACATTTTTGATGTTAAACCCACTCTGATCTCATGACATTTCACACTTTTTTCATACATATTTTACAATAATTCATACGAATTTGTACGAGTGCGGACCGGTCGTACGATTTAGACATGCATACGAATCGCTGTGAGATCGGATTGATCTATTTACCTCAATTACATCAGTAGTAACTGTAATTAAATTACAGATAAATAAAGAGTAATCCCTTACTTTACATTTTCAAGGGAAAAGTAATTAAATTAAAGTAACTAATTACTTGGTAATTAGCTACATCCAACCCTAGCTACAACGTTTCAAAAAAAAAAAATGAAGTGCTTAAAAGCTAATGAACCAAAACAAGCTGAAAACATGCAGCGTCGAGAGCGAAGAACACACAGCCGAGGGCAGCTGATCCGCATGACCGTATCCAGCAGATAAAACACTGGGAAACCGGATCAACGGCACAACAGGGAGCAACTTCCCTTTAATGTGGACTTTAAGAAGATTTGAGTGACCGTATCTCTCTGCTCGCGCTCACACACCAACCCAACACTCATCATCCCTGGTGTGTGTATCACAGATGGCGGCGCTGAAATGCCACAGAAACGGCGGTGAGCTTCTCAAAGAAGGTGCTTGACTTTTCTAATTGCGCCCGAGGCGTAGGCAACACACTACCGCATTTCCACGGTATAATTACCGCACACCCCCAAGCTTTACACATGCTCTCTTTAAGAAGAGAGTCTTGAAGACGGATGTAATGGAGTCTGTGCTGAGGCTTGATGATGTTTCTGAGACGTTTAGACTCTGTCAGATATGATTAACGCTAACATGTGTCGTCTAAACGCTCCAGTACATCGGCCCTGAGAGTTTCATATTTCATATTGGATTTGTCTTATTGTGGATCTGCTCTTCCCGCCTGAAGCTGCTGGAGTGTAGATGGCCTCGATGTCTTAATTAGCTCTCGATGATGAACGCGTGGAAGGAAATCAATCCGTTGTGCTGCTTTACAGGGAGAGACGACCCAACAGGAGATAAACCCCAGTTCTGCCCAGGGGGATTGTGGGAAATTGAGGCCGTTTTTTTGCACACTGTTCCCCCAATTTTGGTGGCGGTTCAAGGAAAGGACAGGGAATACACACACACTGTGTGTTACACACACACACATCAACTCAGAGCCGTGGCAGACTGTGAGCTCAGCCAAAGTTCAAAGCTGTCACTGACTGTGTGTGTGTGTGTGTGTGTGTGTGTGTGTGAATATTAATCTGAAGCTGGAGCTTGTAATATTGCAGCGGTTTTATTAAATTGGCTATTATTTGGTGACAGCGGGTTGCTTGAGAAACTCAATCGTTGTAATTTGGTAAAGCGAGTGTGTCTATCAGAGGAGCAGTGTGTAATCGCTGTTGTAATTGGTGTTGTTGCACCTTCGTGATCATAAAAATCATTTCTTTTTGAGACTAACGACAAACGGGATTGATGTTCTCGAGTCCTCATGATCCTGTTTTGCTTCACATGTCTAAAATAAAATAATGAATATTGCCAAGGCAAGGCAAGTTTATTTAAACAGTACATTTCATACACAGTGGCAATTCAAAGTGCTTTACATGGAACAAATTAAAATAATCAAAAGAAATCAGAATAATTAAAACAGTTTAGAATAAAAAAACAAAATCATAATAATAAAAATAAAATACAGTAAATAATTAAAACAATTTAGAATGAAAAATAAAGTGAAGTGCAGTAACAGTCGGATGAACAGTGGCACAGTGCTCATTCAGTAAATGCAATTAATATAAATAAAAACAGTTAAAGTTAAAGTAATACCCCTATCTGAGCTGGTTTACGGTGCTACTGGGCCTCCAATATAAATGAAAGGGTTTTAATTAGGGCTGTCGATTTAACGCGTTCATTTAATTAGTCGATCATTTTATCCTTTAAAGCTCATCTTTGATCACCAAAATGACATATTTAAACATTTTTTGTTTGAAATGCCTTAAAATATCTTAAATGTAACCCGACACCCTTGCCTCATTTAGTATGTGCGGACCTATGAATATGCAAATGAGCCCCGCCTCCACTCACTCACTCACTCAGCTCAATCACAGGATCACACGTTGATCTGATTGGTTACAATGTCGTTTGTGACGTCAGAAACACCAGCGATTGTGTATTAAAACACCACATAGACACATAAACAACATAATAATTACAAATATGAAGTTAATCAATTCAAAACATGTAAAAATGAAATCGACTTCCTCTCGGTTCAGTTCATTTCGAGTTCTGCCATACGACACAAGCAGTGCCAGAGCCCTGAGATGAGCCGAGTGTTGAGGTTTAGCATGAGGGATTCGCCAACGCTCTAATCCTCACATATACGGCGTTACCGCAGGGTCGAGCGCTTCTCAAAACACGCCAGCAAATGCTTTCTCTCGAGTGCGACCTGTGAGGATTGGGGACGCGAGGCGAAGCTTCACTCTCCCGGAACAATTACACACTAATCTGCAGCAGCGAATGAGAATTAGCTCTTTAATCGGGCGTCTGGCAGGCCTTCACTTCACCCGCCGAGAGGAAGTTATTATATTATCTGTCAGAGAGGCTGACCTCGCGTTCGCTCGCTGGATCGGGACAATTCAGCAGAACCCAGCGGATAATGGCGGCTGTGTCAACTGACATCACATCACGCCGCGGGTGAACAATGCTAATCGTTCTCCGAAGAGCGTTATTCTGCCGGCTCCATCATCCTTCTGTCTTTAGTGTGTGATGTTGTGTTTCAGCATGAACGCCGCTTCAGAGTCCCTCCAGCGGGAGTTATTCTCTATATTACGGATGCACCGATATGAACTTTTTGGCCGAAACCGATAATTCTTTGTATTTGAAGGTTGATAATCGGTATATTGGCTGATGAATGTAAATCTATTTTTTTAAATAGTTTTTGAGAGCCTGATTAAAAATCAAAAGTATCTATTATATGTTCTCATTATAATTGTATTTAGCCGATATGACACATTTGACT
The DNA here is from genome assembly GCF_988280905.1 of Pimephales promelas. Classification (NCBI taxonomy): domain Eukaryota; kingdom Metazoa; phylum Chordata; class Actinopteri; order Cypriniformes; family Leuciscidae; genus Pimephales; species Pimephales promelas. The sequence goes on from NC_142778.1 coordinate 661,298, forward strand.
TGCATTGAACCGTATCGAACTGCATTCAAGCAAATCAAAACCATTGAAGGAAGTGTCTCAGCTGAACATTTTGGCCAAAACCGATAACCGATAATTCTTTGTATTTGAAGGTTGATAATCGGTATATTGGCCGATAAATGTAAATCTACATATTTTAAATAGTTTGTGAGAGCCTGATCCAAATGAAAAAACTGTGTCCCAAACACACAATTATGATGATGTTCTCATTATAATTTTATGTTGCCGATATGACACATTTGAGCTGCAATGAACTGTTTGTTCATGAGTGATTTCAATCATATTTCAAGCAAATCAAAATTCTTGAAGGAAGTGTCTCAGCTGAAGGAGATAATCCACTATTTATCAGCTTTAATGTGTATTGACAAAAAATTCGTACCGGGCCGATAACGTTAAAAATCGATCGATACCGATATGCTGGCCGATATATCAAGCATCCCTAATTTAAGTAATTCATACGCAGAATAAAGGGGCGGGGCCTGGGTAGTGTGTTAAACTGGCGATTATGGAAAGGGGCGGGACATTTCGACCAATCGACCAATTGATTGACCAATTGACCAATCGACATTTCGACCAGCCGACCAATTGGAGCACAGTGTGCTTTTCAGAAGGAGGGGCTTCATAGAGACAGGAAGTGAACAGGGGTGTGTTTCCCATACAGTGACGCAAATTTCTGCTTCAGTTGAATAAATCCACTATCAGTCACGACTGTTTCCCTGTAACTGTATTGTCGTGAACTGATCGTTCAACCACATTGGTTAAGGATATCATGAACTTGGTGGAGTAATAACTCTTTTAATGGATAATTTGAGATCGAAATTAATGCTCGATGTTTTCCTATAAATTTGTCCTGTTCGAACTCGTTTATCAAAATGAACAAATCGTTTTTTTGTGTCATTTGGTTCATTCAAGGAACGAAATGAATGAGCTGACTCGGAAAAACATTTCGAACAGGAGAGTCACGAACGCGCATCACAGAACAGAGCAAGGCGAGCATTTGAGCTTATAAAACTTAAACTTTGTTTTTTATTTATTAAATGAGCGATCGTTTCGCTTGATAAGACCCTTATTCATCATCTGGAATCGTTTAAAGCCCTTTGAACAGTTTGCACTGAAACTCTCATTTGGACCTTGAACCGTTTGGTCCCCATTGAAGTCCATTATATGGAGAAAATCCTGAAATGTTTTCATCAAAAACCTTAACTTCGTTTTGACAGAGGAAAGAAAGACGTGGACATCTTGGATGACATGGGGGTGAGTAAATTATCAGCAAAAGTTTTATCAAAAGTGAACTACTCCTTTAAATCTCTTGACAAACTCATTTAGTCGTAAATGACATTAGTGTGTGTTGTGTTGCACTGAATGTCAGTTTGCTGATTTGCATCAGTTTGGACTGATGAGAAAGACAGAACTTGCAACCATAGTTGGCTAACGATGCTTTCGGGAAACCAGAGCGTTACTGACAGACTGGGAAGAGAGGGGCAAGTGAACTCCAAAACAACATCAGGCATTATAGGTCCTCCTCAGTGTTGTGTTTCTCTCTCCTAGAAGTTGGTGAAACGATTCCCCTCTGGAGTCAAAGACAAGGGCGAGTTCATAACCGAGAGCTGGGGTGCGTTTATCGTCAGCTTTATTCTGGATGCGCTGGCAGTTTCAGCCGTTCGCCTGTCAGGCGCTGAGAGCAGCCGATGCCGAAGGAATCACAAGTGTGTGTTTGCTCTGAGCGTCGCATCGGAGCCGATCTGTGTGTGTGTGTTTCTGTCAGCGCACCGACAGGGACAAGATGCACGGAGAGCAAAATGAAGGGATTTGTTCCTTGTTTTATTAATAATGAGACGCCGCTCAGGGCTGAAGTGACAGCGACGTCTCATTTCTTCCACAACGGACTCCCGGCGCGCATCGACTCTCTGTCGTGTTTTTAATTAACTGCTGCAGTGAAGTTAATTCATGCACAGAGCTCGTCACTGGTCACTGAAACTGCACTAATGAACTGGTTTCATGAACAGTCCTAAAAGAAAGAAGTGATTCTGAACTGAAACGAGTCGTCGGTAATTCAGTCGCACTTCCTGCTGTAGGTTTGTACCTCATTTGCATAATGCCAGCCTGTGGTCCTGATTGGCTGAGCAGGAGCTCTTAGCTCCGCCCTCTAACACTGTAGTGTCTCTGAGACTGGAAGAGTTCGGCTCGTGTTGTTTTCTGAGATCGATACGGTAAAACACACGCTATCGTCACTGTTCGTATCACTGTGATCAAGAGCTGAGAGACCGATATGATAATGACCAATCACAGCAGAGCAGCTCTCAGAGAGGCGGGGCTTAGAGAGACTGAATCCTCGATGGAAGCGTTTCAGACACTGAGAGGAAAGAGCTGAATATTAGTGTGTGTTTGACCTTGAATGCATGTGAACCTGTTATGAGACCTTTAAAACTATAGTAAGAACCTTTAAAATAGCATAATAGGGGCGCTTTAATAACTTGGTATGAGATATCTAGCTGTATTCATGCTCTTTCTGTTATGATATGGATCCGCTTCTCCTGTAAACGAGTGGGACGTTCCCGGGAATAGATTTGCTGTCACTGGATGGCTGCGCTTGGACAAGATTACGTCCAGGAAAGATGCATTAATAGAGAGAGAAAGAGAAAAGTGCATTTGCTTTACACCGTTTATTGTCTTTGAATAACACTCCAGACAAGGTCTGACACGTCTGTAATGAACGCAACATATCGAGGTGCTAGTGTGTGTGTGTGTGTGTGTGTGTGTGTGTGTGTGTCTATTAAGGAGTCATATAATATGGAAAAATAATACACAAAGACTTCTCTTTACTAGGAGTCAAATCTGTTCACCTCACTCATCAGTTTTATTTGTTTTATGAGTTAACCCTTTAAATCTGTTGTTTTAAAAACCTTTAGACATAAACTAATCATTTTGCATTTGTGTTGATTACTCATATTTGATGGCTTATATATAGTCTGAAATACTGAGAATATGAAGGAAAACAAACAACAAAAAACAAAACAAACTCTAGATAGGCCTCATGAATCTCTCTCTCCTTGTGTGTGTGTGTGTGTGTGTGTGTGTGTGACAGAAGCAGAGACCTGAACACACTGCATTGCTGCTGTTTGTTTCCTTTCCTGTTTCCGTTTCTAAGTATGTGTGTGTTTTCCCTGCTGACCTGATCCTGCTTCACTGACACTCCTCTCTTCTCTCCTCTGTTCTCATCTTCTCTCCTCTGTTCTCCTCTTCTCTCATTTTCCCTCCTCTTTTCTGCTCTGTTCTCCTCTTCTCTCCTTTTTTCTCCTCTTCTCTCATCTGTTCTCCTCTGTTCTCATCTTCTCTTGTCTTCTCTCCTCCCCTCTCCTCTCCTCTGTTCTCCTCTCCTCTTTTCTCCTCTGTTCTCCTCTTTCCTCCTCTCATCTGTTCTCCTCTTTCCTCCTCTCCTCTCCTCTTTCCTCCTCTCCTCTCCTCTTTCCTCCTCTCCTCTCCTCTTTCCTTCTCTGTTCTCCTCTTCCCTCCTCTGTTCTCCTCTTTCCTCCTCTGTTCTCCTCTTCCCTCCTCTCCTCTCCTCTTTCCTTCTCTCCTCTCCTCTTTCCTCCTCTGTTCTCCTCTGTTCTCCTCTTCTCTTGTCTTCTCTCCTCTCCTCTTTCCTCCTCTGTTCTCCTCTTCTCTCCTCTCCTCCTCTCTTCTCTCCTCTTTACTCCTCTGTTCTCCTCTTTCCTCCTCTCCTCTCCTCTTTCCTTCTCTGTTCTCCTCTTCCCTCCTCTGTTCTCCTCTTTCCTCCTCTGTTCTCCTCTTCTCTCCTCTCCTCTCCTCTTTCCTTCTCTCCTCTCCTCTTTCCTCCTCTGTTCTCCTCTGTTCTCCTCTTCTCTTGTCTTCTCTCCTCTCCTCTTTCCTCCTCTGTTCTCCTCTTCTCTCCTCTCCTCCTCTCTTCTCTCCTCTTTACTCCTCTGTTCTCCTCTTCTCTCCTCTGTTCTCCTCTTCTCTCCTCTCCTCTCCTCTCCTCTGTTCTCCTCTTCTCTCCTCTGTTCTCCTCTTTCCTCCTCTCCTCTCCTCTCTTCTCTCCTCTTTCCTCCTCTGTTCTCCTCTTCTCTCCTCTGTTCTCCTCTTCTCTCCTCTGTTCTCCTCTTCTCTCCTCTCATCTCCTCTCCTCTGTTCTCCTCTTCTCTCCTCTGTTCTCCTCTTCTCTCCTCTTTCCTCCTCTGTTCTCCTCTCCTCTCCTCTTTCCTCCTCTGTTCTCCTCTTTTCTCCTCTGTTCTCATCTGTTCTCATCTTTCCCCCTCTTTCCTCCTCTTTTCTCCTCTTTCCTCCTCTGTTCTCCTCTGTTCTCATCTGTTCTCCTCTTTTCTCCTCTTTCCTCCTCTTTCCTCCTCTCCTCTCCTCTTTCCTCCTCTGTTCTCCTCTTTTCTCCTCTGTTCTCATCTGTTCTCCTCTATTCTCCTCTGTTCTCCTCTTTTCTCCTCTTTCCTCCTCTGTTCTCCTCTTTCCTCCTCTGTTCTCCTCTTTCCTCCTCTGTTCTCCTCTTTTCTCCTCTGTTCTCATCTGTTCTCCTCTATTCTCCTCTGCTATCCTCTTTTCTCCTCTCTCCTCCTCTGTTCTCCTCTTTCCTCCTCTGTTCTCCTCTTCTCTCCTCTCCTCTTTCCTCCTCTCCTCTTTCCTCCTCTGTTCTCCTCTTTCCTCCTCTGTTCTCCTCTATTCTCCTCTGTTCTCCTCTTCTCTCCTCTCATCTTTCCTTCTCTCCTCTCCTCTTTCCTTCTCTCCTCTCCTCTTTCCTTCTCTCCTCTCATCTTTCCTTCTCTCCTCTCCTCTTTCCTTCTCTCCTCTCCTCTTTCCTCATCTGTTCTCCTCTTTCCTCCTCTGTTCTCCTCTATTCTCCTCTTTTCTCCTCTGTTCTCCTCTGTTCTCCTCTGGTTCTCTGCAGTGGAGATTAAGGTGATAAAGGACCTGCCGTGGCCTCCTCCGGTCGGGCAGCTCAACACCAGTCCTCCTGTAATGGAGTTGGTGGAGTCTCCATCCTCCCCGGGTCTCAGAGATACAGTGAACGCCTGTGACCAGCTCACGAACGGTGGGTCTGACCCTTGACCTCTGACTCTCGACCTCTGACCCGACCCGCTCATCATCACTGTCCTTCACCAGACACACATGGCATGGGTTTATTTCAGGTAGTCTAATAGCTGGTGTGATTTGCTCTGAGAGATGATCGTATGGAAACACCCCATGGTGAACTACTCCTTTAAGCATTTGACAGACACTTTTACCCAAAACACACATTTACATTGTTATCAGTTCTTGCTTTGCCTTGAAATCGAACCCATGACCTTGGCGTTGCAGGCGCCGCCGCTCTACTGTTTGAGCTTCATCTGAAGAGCTTTTCAACACATGCAGCACATATGCTCAGATAAAGTTAATGAGCTGCGGTCAGAGTCGAGTGTCTTTCTGCCGAAACCGTCCAAATTAAGCATTAGCTTCCACCGAAGCAGAAAATCACCGCCGGCTCCAGTCCTGACAACACCTCACCGGCTTTATAGACCCACACCGACACGCAGAACAGCCGCTGAGACGCTGTTTAGTGCCTCACTTCACAGTTTACCACCTGTGTGTGTGTGTGTGTGACCCAATCACCACGTTCCCATCTCATCCGTTCGACAGAGACGTGTGGAGAAGCGATTGTTCCCTGGAGATTACAGATGTGCAGATCCTCAGGCTCAGACTATCAGATAACCAGAAGTCAGACTCCTGGAAGGCTTACGCTCACTCGATCTGTGTGTGTATCAGGGTGACACAATAAAACCAAAAAAATGCTTAAAAGTGGGATTGTGTGTCAGTCACGAACTCGATCCAAACCCAGATTTATGTGCGAGACGGGATGGTTTTCTGGCACTGTGTGTGTGTGTGTGGATTTAAGCATGTCGGGCGGCTGTAAATTAGCCTGGATTGATCCGGGTTTTTCCTCCGGAGATTAGCCGTAAGATGATCCCGTCACTCCAGTTCCTCACAGGAATGAACCGGTTAAAGGCTCGGTTCAGGAACTCGACGGCGAACGCTGATTCCTGGATGTGCCGGAGCTCAAATTCACATCCGGAAACTATTAAAATCACTTCAAGCGCTGCTTTAAACACGAAGAGCTTCTTTTGTTGTCAAATCTAAACACTTACAGCCAAACCAAAGATTAGCTAGTAGACATCAGATCATGTGTTCCTCTAGTGTGATCAGGACACTATAGTTGATTTCTGTGAGTGAGGAGAGCAGAATAAAGCAAACGGACATATTACACCCAATAACTCTTCAGATTTATCAAATTGAGCTGATGATGTTTTGCTCTTTTTACACACACACTGAACAACATGAAGCATTGCTTGGTCACTGGTTGAGCTAAACTGGTATTATCTAATAGTGGAGTTCAATTGAACAGATATTCAACATAATTCATGTGTGAGAGTCCAACAGAAGGACGGACTAAACCAGTCAAACATCCACTGATCTGAGACCTGAGATCTGTCATATTTATACACTAGAGCCCAGTGTTGTAGTCGAGACCACCTCACTCGAGTCCGAGTCAACACCGAGACCAGAGAGAGTCGAGTCCGAGTCAAGACCGAGTCCATAGAGAGTCGAGTCCGAGTCAAGACCGAGTCCATAGAGAGTTGAGTCCGAGTCGAGACCGAGACCAGAGACGGTCGAGTCCGAGACCAGAGACGGTCGAGTCCGAGTCGACACCGAGACCAGAGAGAGTCGAGTCCGAGTCGACACCGAGACCAGAGACGGTCGAGTCCGATTCGAGTCCGAGACCAGAGACGGTCGAGTCCGATTCGAGTCCGAGACCAGAGACGGTCGAGTCCGAGTCGAGTCCGAGACCAGAGAGAGTCGAGTCCGAGTCGACACCGAGACCAGAGACGGTCGAGTCCGAGTCGAGTCCGAGACCAAAGACGGTCGAGTCCGAGTCGAGTCCGAGACCAGAGAGGGTTGATTACCTAATTTACTTTTATTTACTTAGAGAATGGGTTTTTTTTTTTTTTACTGAATTTACTTAGAGTTTAAAAAATATGATCAGTTTAGGGTAAAAAGGCCACATAGTAGGTGGTGTTAAAAGTAATTTTATTACAATTTGTCATGCGCAGTTGCGCACTAGAAAATCACCAATCACTGGGCGTGTCAATCAATTTAAAGAAATATTTTATTAACATACATTAATAATCATGAAAAATATTTTTAATTGAACTCGAGTGGACTCGGGAATAAGTCAGAGTCCTAAAAAAAAAAATGTTCGAGTACGAGTCAATTCCGAGTCCAAATGGACACGAGTCCATGACAAGACCAAGACCATTAAAATATGGTCTCGAGACCGAGTCCGAGACGAGTCCGAGTCTCGAGTACTACAACACTGCTAGAGCCGATAAACTGATGATGATGAGAGATGTTGAACACACTGTGGTTTGACTGTATGCCTCCAGCTGACCTCACTAATCATCTAGCCTTTACTAGTCGACGTTTATTGTCCTGAACTATAGCGTTTGACGAGCTGTCTCATCAATCTGACGAGATTTTAATTTTCGCGTGGCACTCGATGGGCCAGAAATCACATTTGCATATAAATATCGGCGAACTCTTTTGTTTGCTCCAAGAAAAGCGGGAGCCTTTTGTTTTCGGCTCTGAATTAATTGTTGCTGCTTTCCGGTCCTTTCTTTCAGGCTTGTGTCTCTGTAGAATATGAAATAATATAATTAAAACATATCTGGATTTCATTATGCGAGCGTGGCTGTGAGGAATAAACCCGCGGAGGCTCTTCCTGGGCTTTGTGAAACACACTTCGCATACACTGAACACCCGCCGGAGACGAGTGTGTGTGTGTGTGTGTGTGTGTGTGTGACGTCCAGCTGATAGCAAACACACACGTTACTGCACACTTTAGCCGAGCACTGCCTCGCTGAACGAGGATTATGAATGATGTGTTTATTACGTATGCATTCAGAATATGAATGTGTAGTTAATGATGACGGAAGAACTGAGCTCGGCACTCGCCCGATGGAACTTACATTAGTCAATCAGTCAATGAGAATTAATTGGCAGCTTTAATTAGTAAATGCGTTCAGTAGAAGCTCCCATTGTGTGTTTCAGTGTGTGTGTGTGTGTGTGTGTGTGTGTGTGTGTGTGTGTGTCGTCTGCTTTCGAGACAACACAGTGTGCTTCATGTATTTATTCATCAGAACCTTCTCAAAATTATGTTTTAGAAAACAGGAAATGATGTTATAAGCTGGAAGAGGAAATTATGTTATAAGCTGGAAGAGGAATTGATGTTATTTACTGGAAGAGGAAATGATGTTATAAGCTGGAACAGGAAATGATGTTATAAGTTGGAACAGGAAATGATGTTATAAGCTGGAAGAGGAAATGATGTTATAAGCTGGAAGAGGAAATGATGTTATAAGCTGGAAGAGGAAATGATGTTATAAGCTGGAAGAGGAAATTATGTTATAAGTTGGAAGAGGAAATGATGTTATAAGCTGGAAGAGGAAATGATGTTATAAGTTGGAAGAGGAAATGATGTTATAAGTTGGAAGAGGAAATGATGTTATAAGCTGGAACAGGAAATGATGTTATAAGCTGGAACAGGAAATGATGTTATAAGTTGGAACAGGAAATGATGTTATAAGCTGGAAGAGGAAATGATGTTATAAACTGGAAGAGGAAATGATGTTATAAGCTGGAAGAGGAAATGATGTTATAAGTTGGAAGAGGAAATGATGTTATAAGCTGGAAGAGGAAATGATGTTATAAGTTGGAAGAGGAAATGATGTTATAAGCTGGAAGAGGAAATTATGTTATAAGTTGGAACAGGAAATGATGTTATAAACCGGAACAGGAAATGATGTTATAAGCTGGAAGAGGAAATGATGTTATAAGCTGGAAGAGGAAATGATGTTATAAGCTGGAAGAGGAAATGATGTTATAAGCTGGAAGAGGAAATGATGTTATAAGTTGGAACAGGAATTGATGTTATAAACCGGAACAGGAAATGATGTTATAAGCTGGAAGAGGAAATGATGTTATAAGCTGGAAGAGGAAATGATGTTATAAGCTGGAACAGGAAATGATGTTATAAACCGGAACAGGAAATGATGTTCAGTCCGGGTCAGTCCGTCAGCGGTCGTGGGCGGAGCTTGAGCAGTATGACATCATATTGGTCAGAAAATCCAAACGGCCTGATTACTGAGAGTGTTTAGGCTTTTTGAATATAAAAAAGGAGTGTGTGTGTGTGTGTGTGTGTGTGTGTGTGAACACCTCTGTTAAACAGCTGCCAGTCACTCTCTCCACACACAGTATAAGTGTGTTCTGTGTGTGTTCAGTGTGTGTTGCTGTAAGGAGAGTGATAGGCCACGTCAGAGATGAGCAGTTAGAAAACGGAGAGATTGACCTCTGACCTCTGACCTCACAGCAGGTAAACCGTTCCACCGGGCTGGAATGTTTAGTCTATTAGACGTGAGAAGGTCACAGAAGTGCGAGTCCTCCTGCCTCCAGCGCAGCGCTGATGTCACACTCACGACTCAGTGCTGATTGGACGGGCCGTTGTCAAGGTTACAGTCATGTCCTGTGCTTTATGAGTGTGATGAGAGCTGAGGGTTTGTGTACACACACACACACTCATCACAGTTCCTGAAGTGTGTTCAGATTGTGATTTGACAGCTTTGAATGGGTTGAGTGCTTTGCATGGCTGGTTTCTATGGTAACCGAGCATTTCTTCACGACACACACTTTATGCCAAACAGTAAACAAAAAATATGACTTTCTATCTCTCACTCATGCAATATGCGAACACGCACACACACACACACACACACACACACACACTTCAGTATTATCCCTGCTAATAACTGCGAAACTGCATATTTTTTTTACTTTGAATATTTATAAAACTCATTGTTATACATATATATATATATATATATATATAATATATATGCACATAGTCAGATGTAGTTTTATTGAGTGTGTTTACATAAGAGGCTGCCGTTACAAGTACCATGTTACTGATTTTTTTTACTGTGTGTGTGTGAGAGAGAGAGAGAGAGAGAGAGAGAGAGAGAGAGAGTGTGTGTGTGTGTGTGTGTGTGTGTGGTAAATCTGGTCACAGACGCTCGAGGCCACAGATCCATCAGAAACATGAGCTCTCTCACTACAGCTACATCCTCTGACCTCTGTGACCCCTGTGACCTCTGTGACCCCTGTGACCCGGGTGCAGAGCAGCATCTCATGTGGGGATTGATGCCCTTTACTGCGCATATATATATAATTGTGTGTGTGTGTGTGTGTGTGTGTTGCGTTTGCTCAGCTGGTTATCCACCGGCTCTCTTTGAGATGCTTTATGAAGTGTCAGCCTCGTCTCATCTCACGGAGGATGCGCTTGGATCCCTCAGGCTCACACACACACACACACACTGAGTTACAGTGGAGAGGGCCTTTCTGCTCAGTTAAACTCAAAGCTCATCTATGGACCGCTGATCTTACAGGTCACTTGTGGATTTCACTTCAACATTTATTTTATTACAGATACAAAGACCGTTAAAAAAGGAAATTGAATATATGCAGTCAGAATTGTGAGATAAAAAGGTGCATTTTTTACATTTATTCATTCCATGGTGGAAACTAGTTTACATAGTATATTGCGTATTCCCTGCAAAGTAAAGTGGATTCAGTCTGTAGTGTAACAGAGCACAAAACTCACTTCCAGAAGAAAAACTACATTCATTTTCTCCACAGGGAAATAGATTTATGACCATAACTCCGAAACCTTTGCAGACTGACCTACTGTGAGCTGTGAGGTTGATATGATATTGATATTCAATGATATTGAAGCTGACAAACTACATGATTTCAACTTTTTTTCAAAATAATTGTATTTAACAGCGGAATGTCCGATGAAAAACTCCATTACCCATAATGCAGTACAGAAAATCCACCAATCAGAGAGTCAAAACAAGCAAATGTGCCAGGATTGTTCTTTAGCTCCGCCCACTCCCATGAAGCACTGCGAATGATGTAATCGACACTCTCATAATACAGTCCGCCTTAGTCAATCCTTTTAAAACTCATCTTTGATCACCAAAATCACATATTTAATTATTTTCATGCTTAAAATATCTTGACTGTAACTCGACACCCTTGCCTCATTTAGTATGTCTGGTTTATGAATATGCAAATGACGATCTCACGTTGATCTGATTGGTTTCAAGGTGGTTTGTGACGTCAGAAACAGCGATTTCAAAGCGTGTTTTTGAGACTGTCTTTGGTTCACTGCAGTTTTAAGGAGGAAATACTCAGCAATGCTGTCCACTACACACGGTGTGTGTTAAAGCAGATTAAACACACCACATACACACATAAACAACATTAAACGCTGGATTTACATCACATTTTTGTGTATATGTACATTTCCAGTACATAACGTATAAAATATAGTGTTTTTAAATATGTTAAGTATTTTTGTCTGATTCAAATCTTGTGATGTTTTGTCTCATCTCGTTGCTTGTTGGTTCAGTTTATGGCTTATTACACTTTAACCAAAACTTATTTTTAAATGGAATAAATGGGAAAAAAAAGCACTTCTGAGATCTACGCCGCTGAAGATCTGAGCGGGCATGATTGTAGTTCTTTTCCTACAAGATCACACTTGACCTCTGTGTGTATAAAGCCCTGTGTGCGGTGTGTTCTGATGTGTGCTGTGCTCCTGCTGTTACAGTGCAGTTCGACGGCGTGGAGAAGTCCCGGATGTCTCCCAGTAAAGATGTGAAGTGCCGTCCGCTCCAGCGCCAGTCCAGTAAGATGAGCTCTGGGGACCCGGGCCTGGGCGAGCGCATCGACCCCGAGCTGCCACTCGAGAGCCAGATGTGAGGATATATCCCCCATATCAAGGTTTATGAGTGTGATGAAGTGTCTCTCACACACACACACACGTCTGTCGTTCACAGCTGGTTCCACGGAGCGATCAGCCGGACCGACGCCGAGTCTCTGCTCAGGCTGTGTAAAGAGGCCAGTTACCTGGTGAGGAACAGCGAGACCAGCAAGAACGACTTCTCGCTCTCGCTCAAGTAAGAGACTCACCGTCACACACACACAAGTGCCGTGTGAATCATTTGCTCTGACATTTAGCACAGCCAGTGTGAGCCTGAGTGACCCTTGACCTTTAGAGCGGGCTCCTGTCGGACCTTGGCTGAGTTTAGCGTGTGATTCAACGGCAGAACGACTCAGACGTGATAAGGGCAGCGCACGCACAACAGGTTATAACACACACTATTCAGTCTAGGGCTGTCGATCTTCCTCTATAATACTATTCCAATTCCATTCCTTATTTTATGTAATATTCGAATAATATTTGAATATTAAATGCTCAAATTTATCCTATTATTAATATTTACGACATTACACATTCTTATGGATCGTCAATGCCACTATAGCCTGTGGTTGTTGTTACACGTTCGGCCCACTAGAGGGACATCTAACAGAACTACAATAAACATTTAGGGCTGTTTACACCTGGCCACTTCAGATCGGATAGCTCTGATTTATCAAAACGATTTTTTTTACACCTGCTCACATAAATGTGTTTTTGCAAAACACAACAGATATAAATCCAATATAAAGCTGCATTTTATTGATCATCGGCTAATTTCGAAATCAGCAAAGGCAGCAATAAAGGAAGAGCGGCAACAGAACTGGTAAAGATCAGTTCATTCCTTTACTTTTAATGACGATGGTCGTGTTAAGCGTCTGCGACTTACTTTCACTTTGATTTGCGATAGATTGCGGCGCGTTGGCTTGATGAATAGGGGCTCAGATCTGAGGTGATGTGATCGTCATATCGCGTCGGAAGTTCCGGGAGTGTCCCGCATATCGATAGCGTCTCCCTGATGGCCGCAAATTAGTTAAAATCTCCCGGAATCCGCGCATAACATACATAGCGCGCGGCGTGTGCATGGCAGAGAGGGAGTGAACGTGACCGTGCCACGCGAAAGCTAGTCCCGCGCTCTCCTATTGTTAATAAGAAAGCGATAAGGGGGCGTTTACACCTGGTCACTTCGGAAGTATATATTTATTTTTAAATATATATAAAAGCAATATTCGAATAGTAACTTGAGCATTCGAATACTATTTTTTTTTATATTCGAATTATATTCGAATTTCGGAATTCGTTCCAACAGCCCTAATACAGTCACCAAATATCAACTCAACATACAGTATAAGACAATCAAAACTAAATCTAGCCTTGCTGTCATGAACGCATGAACTAACTGCTCCGCATTTGTCAATGAGAGCTACGGCGTAATTTAAATGTATTTTTAAGACGGAAAAATGCAGTTATACAGATACTAGACACATGACTTTCAAATGAGAGATTGGTATCAAAGAGCACACCCAGGTTCATAACCGACGACAAAGACTTATCAGAGTTATTAAAGATGTCTTTAATAACTTTCTGGGCCGGTCAGTTTCAATCCCTTTGGAGTCTATGGAGGAGTGATCCAGCTCTCAGATTTAATCAAGAATATCTTCATTTGTGTCCTGAAGATGAACGACACTCTTACGGAGAACAACATGAGTGAGAGTAATCACTGACAGAGTTTACATTTTAGGATGAAGTATCCCATAGACATATACACTAGACGTCACCTTGGCTACGGCAGTTCATTGGAACGAATGCGTCCATAGAGCCGCCATCTTGAAACAGGGGAGCCCCTTTACTTTAATGCATCAGCGTCAATGTAGTAGACACAGGTCTAACGCAAATAAAATCACCATAAATCATCATGAATGCGCTTTTTCTTGTTTTTTGGGTTTGTTCCAACGGTCAGACATGTATTTATCATTGATTCCAGAAAGAAATTTTTTTTTTTTTTTTTTTAAACATTCTTCCTAGTTCAGATTTCATCCGTGAACATCATACGCTGTACAAAAGTCCGCCACCATCAATGAATTCGATGTAAAGGCAGAGATAGCAGCGTTACCTAGCTACTTCCTATGACAAGACGCCTGTTCCAAGATGGCGGCGGTTTTGACGCATGCTTAGAGCCCCAAGGTGAGGTCTAGTGTATATGTCTATGGAAGTATCCCTTTAAGACAAAAAGTCCAGTCCAGCCGGGATGAAGCCACTGTAACGGCGCCGTAAGCTGGACTGAGGTCCGACTGACCTGGTCAGAAGAGCGTTTCTTTATCCGCCAGTAAATCACGGGCTCACACTGGGTCGTGTGTTGAGGAGCAGGTATAAATACAGAAGAAGAGAGAGCTGAGAGGTTTATTTCTCATGTGTGTGTGTGTGTGAGATGATTCCATCACTGGTGTTGTGCTGAACCAGACCTGACAGCATGTAGAAACCCGAGACTGCACACACACAGTCAGTCCGGAGAGACTCGTACATGCAAACGATCCGTGTCTGCGTCTGATGAAATATTAATGCACAATCTCAAACGCTCCTGCAATGCTGATGAGGATCTCAACTAGTTTATGAGGAAACCACCTCTGATGCTTTTATTAAACATTTGCTTTATTTGTTGATCTTCTAATAGTTCTAGCCTTGATGATGCTTTAAAGTGCATCTATTATGCTTTATCAGATATTATCTTTCATGTCTGTTAGTGAATGTAAAAGCTCTGCCATTTTTCAGAAGTTCAGATAAATTGAGTTTTTGTCTTCTGAACTGAAACGAGTCGTCGGTAATTCAATCGCACTTGATGCTGTAGGTTTGTACCTCATTTGCATAATGCCAGCCTGTGGTCCTGATTGGCTGAGCAGCGTCTCTTAGCTCCGCCCTCTAACACTGTAGTGTCTCTGAGACTGGAAGAGTTCGGCTCGTGTTGTTTTCTGAGATCGATACGGTAAAACACACGCCATCGTCACTGTTCGTATCACTGTGATCAAGAGCGGAGAGACCGATATGATAATGAGCGTTTGCTCTCTGACCAATCACAGCAGAGAGGCGGAGCTTAGAGAGCCTGAATCCTCGATGGAAGCGTTTCAGACACTGAGAGGAAAGAGCTGAATATTAGTGTGTGTTTGACCTTGAATGCATGTGAACCTGTTGGAGGAGACCTTTAAAACAAGTAGAACCCTTTAGCATAATAAAAGCACTTTAAAATGCTGTCTAGGTGTGCAGCTCAGAGCGATTGTCTAATCATATTTGTGGCTCCCAGCATAAGTGATATGAATCCAGTCTCATAAAGATCTTAAAAGGTAAAGAGGCTCTAGCGGTGACCGGCTTTATGGACGGAGACGGGCAGAAAACGGCCGAAGGGAGAGATATAAATCTCCTCTGAACGGAGGGAGAGTGAAAGTTTATGAATTAGCGGTGCGCTAATGTGCATCTTCACCAGGACCGCGAGCCGGAGAGGGAATGGAGAACGAAATGCACTCTTTGGGCCTGTAATTTAAACACACATTATAAAACCCAGCTCTCATCTGCAGTTTCTGCTCATCTCAGGTACAGTAAAACACCAGCAGGTCATCACAGACTTCCTTCATATCACACCAATCTGCTCCGGTTTAATTAACAGCGCAGCTTTCGCTCTCTATGTTAATGAAGGCTGTATTTCAAAGAAATGTTCCCGGTGAAATATATATACACTTACCTAAAGGATTATACTAATAATGTGTTTGACCCCCTTTGGTCTTCAGAACTGCCTTCATTCTACGTGGCATTGATTCAACAAAGCATTCTTTAGAAATGTTGGCCCATATTGATAGGATAGCATCTTGCAGTTGATGGAGATTTGTGGGATGAAGCTCCCTTTCCACCACATCCCAAAGATGCTCTATTGGGTTGAGATCTGGTGACTGTGGCGGCCATTTTACTACAGTCAACTCATTGACACGTTCAAGAAACCAAAATGATTCCAGCTTTGTGACATGGTGCATTATCCTGCTGGAAGTAGCCATCAGAGGATGGGGACATGGTGGCCATAAAGGGATGGACATGGTCAGAAACAATACTCAGGTAGGCCGTGGCATTTAAATGATGCCCAATTGGCACTAAGGGGCCTAAAGTGTGCCAAGAAAACATCCCCACACCATTACACCACCACCACCAGCCTGCACAGTGGGAACAAGGCATGATGATCCATGTTCTCATTCTGTTTACGCCAAATTCTGACTCAACAGAAATCGAGACTCATCAGACCAGGCAACATTTCTCCAGTCTTCAACTGTCCAGTTTTGGTGAGCTCTTGCAAATTGCCGCCTCTTTTTCGTATTTGTAGTGGAGATGAGTGGTACCCGGTGGGGTCTCCATCCGCCTCAAGGTTGTGTGTGTTGTCTGCATACCTCGGTTGTAACGAGTGGTTATTTCAGTCAAAGTGTCTCTTCTATCAGCTTGAATCAGTCGGCCCATTCTCCTCTGACCTCTCGCATCATCAAGGCATTTTCTTCCACAGGACTGACCCATACTGGATGTTTTTCCCTTCTCACTCCATTCTTTGTAAACCCTAGAAATGGTTGTGTGTGAAAATCCCAGTAACTGAGCAGATTGTGAAATACTCAGACACCAACAACCATTGCTTAAATACTCTTTCTTTCCCATTCTGACGTTCAGTTTGGAGTTCAGGAGATTGTCTTGACCAGGACCACACCCCTAAATGCATTGAAGACACTGCCATGTGATTGGTTGATTAGATAATTGCATTGATTAGAAATTGAACTGAGGTGAGTTTATATATATGTACAGTATTGTCTGAGATATTTTCTAAAATACAATATAGGCTACAAGTTACACATTTCTGCTGTTAACTCGGGGTGTTCGGGTCCAAAGGGCGGGATTCTTATTTAAAAAAAAAAAAAAAAATCTCATGACTTTTTTTTTTACTTGTTTTTTTTTAATAATATTTTTTCTTTTCTTTTTTGATGTTTTGAGAAAATTTAAAAAAAAATAAATAAATATATATATATATATATATATATATATATATATATATATATAATTAGTATTAATGCAATAATAATTTTTTAAAGCTGTATTTCATTTTAGAGTCAAGCCTAGGCCTCATAAAAGCTTTTTTTGAAATGAGATGGATGGGTGGACAAACTGAGCATTTTAAAAATGCAAAACACATGTATAATCTGAATTTTTTGGTGTGTTTGTGTATAAAAGTGTGTTTGTGTGTGTGTGGATGTGTCTGTTTTGCACTCTTGATGTTTTATAGATTCACCCCTTCACTGTTGTGTGCTTTTTTTCAAGATTGTGGCTGATTTGTAGATTGTACGCACAAAAAAAACCTCAGTATTTTCACATTTTTGCCAATTTCCCATTCACATTTTTCCATTCCCATTTGGACCCGAACACCCCAAGTGTGACTATTTTTTTTACAACCACTTAGACTATTCACATCCTGTCCCCAATTTTTTGGGGTCTTCAAATACCAAATATCAACAAAGTCACCAAATTTCGGACCATTCCGAGGAAGCTGTGATTAAAAAAAAAAAATTATTTAAATTCTTCGGGTCCATTTGGGCCGAACAACCCCAGAGGGTTAAACCATTTGAATTGAATGCACATGAATGTAAACACACACGTTTATTTCTTAAGCTGACGCCTGAATCATTTTTTGTGGTTTTCGACTGCATGTCAATAGTCCCTAACTTGTATTGAACCCAGAACAGGCTTTTTAAAGATGGCTTTCAAACAGTAACAATGGGCTCTATGCACGGCGTTATTTCCGGTGAAGCATTAGGGATGCTCGATAACTTCCGCCGATCATAGAGTCCAATGCAATACCGAGAATTTATATTGAATTTTATACTCCATGGTTATACTAATGAAACGTTAGTCACAAAAACAGATAAAACAGACACCCCTCGTTGTGTTTATGCTTCTTTTTAAAATTATATTAAATAAACATAACTATATATAAAATTACATCTAAACGTATGTACGTTTCGTTTCAAAGACGGGAGGACAGTAAATATTGAAGACTCTGCCATAATCCCGTTTTCTCCGGTTTTCCTCCGCTTTAATCTACACAACCGGAAATGGTCGAGCATCCTTACGTCAAATGCGGAACTTATGCGTGCATATAGCCCATTGAAAAGTGTAATCTCACGGTTCAGCGACTGACACGTATGCTGTTAATGAGCCGAACGCTAACAATAGCCCACACACACACACACACACACAGGACCGTGAATCGTATCATGAGCCGCAGTGAACCTTTCAGATCTATAAAGCGAGATGAATCGTTGGATTAAAGCGCAGGAATGATTAGGTATGCAGTGATAACGGCAGCGTTTACGGTGGTGATCTCGCTTTGTTCCGTCGCTCGTATGATAAGAGAAAATCAAATCCTTAAGAGGAAAAGAATAGGAATGTTTTCCAGGCGTCTCCTCGGGGCCGGTGAGGGATCGATGGGCTTTTAGATGCTTTTACTGCCTGTGTGTGTGTGTGTGCTCTCAGCGGTCCCAATCTTCCTCATGTCTCCTAATGATGATGAAGAGTCGGTAATGACAGGCAGCCAATCAGAGGAGAGGAGGAGATGATTTATATTTAATGACCGTAAAGATAATTGCTCTGATTGGACTGTCAGACCTTGCCGCTCATTTACATCTCACTTGCCAATCCCACAATGCATTGCTGGAGCCTGACGCCGAGACGGAGAAACTCGCGCAGGATCTGACATCACGGTTAGGCGTTTAGCATCGCCACGTTATCTTTCACTTTTCATCGGCCGGCTTTATAAATGCGATTAGGTGATCAGTGAGTCTGGACCGGCCTCGTTTAACTGGACTGCTTCTTTCTCCCAGTGATGAGGAAAGGGTTCGACACACACACACACACACACACACACTGCAGGTTCAGGTTAAGCAGCCGTCGCTTCAGTGACGGCGTTAATGAGATGCGAGAGTCATTAGACGAAGAGCGTCTGCTAAATGCCAACTTCCTCCAGTTCTCCATCCGCTCCGTTGCTGATTATTACAGATACTGCTGTCGGATACACGGATGTTGAGTGCAATTCACAATATATATAATAATGCAAAATATAATTACGATTAATTTGATTAAATGTAATAATTCATAAGTTATATACAGGATTTTTAAAATTTATTTTATCCTATGAAGGGGTTTATTCTGAGATAACACACAAACACACACTCTCTGGAGATCGATATTATTGTTGAATATTAAATGAGGTGTGTTTTTTTTTTTTTTGCATGTGTATGAGGGTTTGTGTGTGTATATGTAGGTATGTATTTGTGTATGTGGATGCATGTATGTATGTATATGTATGAATGTATGTCTATGTATATGTATGTATGGATATATGGGTATGTGTGTATATATACATGCAGGTATGTGTGTGTATGGGTCTATACATGTAGGTAAGAGAGATATAGATGCATCTGTATTGCCATCTGTCGATTTTGTTTGTATTTTTGTATACTTTCGCTCACTTTTCTCCTCTTGTATTATTATTTTGTTTGTTGGTATGTTGATTTGTTTGTTTGTTTTCTCTTACTGTTATGTTTGTTTACTTGTACACATTTTTTTTATATTGATTCCTTAATAAAATTATAAAAAAAAAAATAAATAAATAAATAAATGAGGTGTGTTTCTGTCTCACAGGAGCAGTCAAGGGTTCATGCACATGAAGCTGTCCCGGACCAAAGACAACAAGTACGTGTTGGGTCAGAACAGCTGTGTGTTCGACAGCGTTCCCGAGATCATCCACTTCTACTCCAGCCGGAAACTTCCCATCAAAGGAGCCGAACACATGTCTCTGCTGTACCCCGTGGCCATCCGGACTCTCTAGCGGATCTGCGGTCAGTGTTCGCGAGACCGTCGGTGAACTAAAGCGCGACTGACATCCCGAAGGCAAAGTTTCGTACGGAAGAAAACACTCTCAGCGCCTTCGCGGGATCCAGACCTGTGTCCTCTCCTTTTGCTCACATTCGTGGATCTTTAGTCTTAGACCTGCACACACACTTTACCGTCGGCATCTCCTCTGTACAGAAACGTCATAATCAACCGCTGGATGTTTATCGTTATGATTAAGTCCTGCGTGAATTATGGGTGTTACTTCTAAACAATCAGTGAAACACTCGCAATAATACACTTTTTAAAAACTGGGTTGACATTATTCTGCTCGCAAAAAATGTAAGTGTAAAAGCATCAATAAGGTACTTTTTCAACAGACCACGAATAAACCCAATTCGTGTTATTTGTATTTATATATAATATACATCAAATTTAATTTTATGTAATATACTGTACATAAAAGCCCTTTTTTTCTTTTTTTTTTTACAAAATATACATTAAATGGCCCAAAAAAAAATGCTAAAAGATTTTCCTGTGAAAACAAACGAGATTATTTGATTATTTTAGCGGGATATCGGGAGAACAGACACATGTGGAGTGTATGATGTCATACTTTTACAGCAGAATGCAAAGGGAACATGGAAAATAATCATGATTTAACCCTTATGCTGCATTAGGGACATTTTTGGTCTTTTGCAGTTTAATTTCTTTGACCATTTTGGCTGTTTTAATGCAAATGGTATGAAATTTGGCAAAATTGTGACTTTTTGGATACATGTAAAAAATGTGATCCCATTTTGCAAAATATGTATAACACACACTGTGTAGATCAAATAGTAACACTCAGCACCATAAAGACCAAAAATGGCCCATTGAAACCCATTAAAAGGTTGTTTAAATCTGAGGCTGTCAGTAATACATGAAACATGATTTTTGCACAAACATCCTTTCATTTTGAAGCAAAAGCATTATATTTGCATTATATAGTGTATTCCACCAGATGACGTCACTACATATTTATTCCCTATGGGTGGAAATGCACCTTATTTTAGGCAATAGGCAATGTTTAATAGGTGGCCATTTTTGGTCTCTAACGCGCTAAGTGGGATTTTTTGCAAAGTGGGACTGTGATAATCCAAATCTAAAGTTTTCTCTTTGCATTTAGTTTATTGAAAATAATTGAATTTTTGTGTTTTTTCCTCTTATACAAATCGATGGTTTCGCCAACAAAACTGGTAATTAAAGGGTTAAAATCCTGAAATTGAATACATTTTTGGTAGTTATGATGAGGACTGATGCTGGTTAAAAGATTTAACTTGGTAAAAGTGGAAAATAATAATAATATATAATATTTTAGGCAATGTTTAATATGTGGCCATTTTTGGTCCTTAATGCACTCAACGGTGTTAAAAATCTAATGCAGCACAAGGGTTAATCAAGTTGCGTTATTCTCATGATTTCTGAAAATAAAAACTGTAAAATTGATGGACGGATCGGCTTTATTGGTTCGGAAACCTCAGGCTTTTTGAATGGAAGTGCCACCCATAATTCAAAGCGTGGATCTGGACGTGAACACACACACTGAATCCTGCTTTTCCTCGCCTAGACTCTCTGTGACGGTAGTGTTGTCTCGGTCGGGTCAAGCGTTGAACATGTCCAGATATGACTGGAATAGAGCGAGCGTTTCGAGAGGAACGGGTTCATCAGGCCGCGGATCGGGAATAACAGGACTCTGGAGGACAGGAGATGGATGGTGCCATTTAAGTGTACTTGGACCGGGCCGCTATGCAGATATAAAGTAGTACATTTGATTTACTGCCTGCAGTAGGTGTGTGTGTGTGTGTGTGTGTGTGAGAGAGAGTTTCTGAAGCATGAAAACGTAAAGATTCAAAAAGAGTCACTTTATACTGAAGCAGAGTTTAGGATGAGAATGAAATATGCCTGTATTGTCTACCTCAGAAAATCAATTTCATTGGTCCGTCCGCCGATCGATACGGTACAGCGGCGTCGCGGAGGTCGATCGGTCGGACTCGTCCCGTTCTGCCGTCTCAAATCTCCACCAGATTTTGCCTTTTGCTTTCTTCTTTGCTTGGTCGTTGATATGGAAAGTGTCGTTGCTTTAATGCCTTATACTGTACATGCATGGTTTAAAAAAAGAAAACAATTGAGAATGTCACGCCGACCTTCTGCTCTCAATGAATGTTTTGTGGCTGTAATTTATTATGGAGAAAAAAAATAATACTATTGCTGATGTGTGTGTGTGTGTGTGATGCGCATATAAACTGATACTCTGATTGGAAGACTGTTTGCCATGGAAACCGTTTAGAGCTCTTCAGCCAATCAGATGGCAGGTCTGCCTTGACCTTTCCTGTGACCTCTGGTTTCTCATTCTTGTTGCTGTTTTCCTCTCGGTCTCTCTGTTAATCCACGATACTCGGAGCGATAGTGGTACGGATGGAAAGCTTTATATTCATTCCTTGAGCTTGACTCTTATTGTGTTTTCGTTTTCTTTATCTTTTCCTCTCTGACACTTTTGGTGATATTTCTGTCCTTAAAGGGACGGTTCACCCCTGAAAATGAGAATTGTCATCATTGACTCACATTAATGTCATTATTAAAGGAGTAGTTCACTTTTAAAAAAACGTTTGCTGCTAATTTACTCTGATAATTTACTTCTATAATTATAATGTCTTTCTTTCTTCAGTCAAAAAGAAATTAAGGTTTTTGATGAAAACATTCCAGGATTTTCTCCATATAATGGACTTCAATGGGGTCCAAACGGTTCATGATCCAAATGAGAGTTTCAGTGCAAACTGTTCAAAGGGCTTTAAATGATTCCAGATGATGAATAAGGGTCTTATCAAGCGAAACGATCGCTCATTTAATAAATAAATAACAAAGTTTAAGTTTTATAAGCTCAAATGGTCGCCTTGCTCTGTTCTGTGATGCGCGTTCGTGACTCTCCTGTTCGAACTCGTTCATCAAAATGAACAAATCTTTTTCCGAGTCAATTTGTTCATTTCGTTCGTTGAATGAACCAAATGACTCGGAAAAAGATTTGTTCATTTTGATAAATGAGTTCAAACAGGAGAGTATAAATATATTATATTAATATAATTAATATAATTAGCTTATATAAAACTTAAACTTTATTTTAAAACTTTTATTTTTTAAATGACCGCTCGTTTCGCTTGATAAGACTGGAATCGCATTCATCGTCTGGAATCGTTTTAAGGCCTTTGAACAGTTTGCACTGAAACTGTCTTTTGGACCTTGAACCGTTTGGTTCCCATTGAAGTCCATTATATGGAGAACCAAAAACCAAAATCAAAAACCTTAATTTCTTTTCGACTGAAGAAAGAAAGACATGGACATCTTGGATGACATGGGGGTGAGTAAATTATCAGCAAAAGTTTTTTTCAAAAGTGAACTACTCCTTTAATGTCATTATTAAGTCCTCAATCTTGCATCTGCTACAGTGAATTTTGTCTCTAACATAGACAGTGTTTGGGGTCGGTACGATTTTTAATGTTTCTGAAAGAGTCTCTTCTGTTCAGCAAGGCTGCTTTTGTTTGATTAAAAATTTGAAACATTATTCCAGTGTAAATCATCTGTTTATATGTGAATATACAGTAAAGTGTGATTTATTCCTCTGAATGTTCATCATCATTACTCCAGTCTTCAGTGTCACATGATCCTTCAGAAATCACTCTAATATGAGGATCAAGAAACATTTATGATTATTATATATATTTTTTGATAAATAAAAAATTGAGCAGCATTTATTTATTTGTCGTTCAAAAAACAAAAACAAAATCGTACCGACCCCGAATGACATGACCTCAAAGCTATTGGACTAAAAGCCCCAAAAAATCAAGATGAAACACAAGAAGAAGAGAGAGATGTGTAAACGACAGCAGCATTTAAATGTTTGTCTGAAAGATTTCAACGATGTAAATCTGCATGAAAATCCGAGCTTTACATTTCAGCATTTATTCCCGGACGCGATTCTCCATGACACTGACCCCGGATCAGTGCAAATATGAACCCGAACGTCTTGATAACGTCCCATTGTTAATCGTCGTTCTGTAACGATTCACACAAACCCTCGACAGCGGCTCGTCTCTTTTCCCAGGAGCTGAAGAAGCATCAGTGTGTGTGTGTGTGTGTGTGTGTGTGTGTGTGGAGAGAGTCATTACACTGACACACTTGGAGAGAAGATGAACGTGTGTGTGAAAGAGTGAAAAGATGTGTGCATGACCCAGAAGATTGGATGATATTTCTGATTATAGTGTCTGGACATCTACGCCTCACACATGTTTATCATCAACATGAAATCAACCAGTGGTGTTTATTTTAAAGGTGACGTATTTCGGCCTAGTTGTAATATAAATCTATGGTGTCCCCAGAATGTGTGTGTGAAATTCCTCCTCAAAATGCTAGTAAAATTGATCCCTTTAAGGTTGTGAGCAAAACACATCGTTTTGTGTGTGTCCCTTTAAATGCAAATGAGAGTTAGCTCCGCCTCCGTCCAGAAGAGGGCGGAGTCTTCACACGATCTTCAGAGACTCCACAATAACACCACAGGCCGATCTCACCAGATGAAGGAATTAAGACCAAACGACACCAAACGACTCGATTGAAATGAATCAGAAAAGCAGTTTTCTGAGAACGAATCTTTTTCTGTTCATTAAGACCGATTATTTTAACGTGTGGATTAGATGTGATCATATTTGAGGCTGCTTCATTTAAACTTTCTGAATATTCGGTGAACATTCGATTTTAAAGTAACATTCTGTTCATTATATGGGATCAGAAGAGATCGGTTATGATTGACAGTTGAGGAAGAGTTATGGAATAAAACATCAGGAGATCGTGAAAGACGGAAGGAAGAGAGAGAGAGAGAGAGAGAGAGAGAGAGAGAGAGTGTTAATGCAGTCAGTCAGAGTCATTTACACTTCACTCCGTCCCTGTGGAGGTGTGTGTGTGTGTGTGTGTGAGAGAGAGTTTGAGAGAGAATGTGTGTGTGTGTGTGTGGGGGGGGTACACAGGCTCCTGTGTGATGATTGTCTTCTGTACAGTTCCTCTCCTCCAGATGTATTTATAAATGTATTGTTTGGGGACTTTGAGATTCTGACAAATAAAGTTTATGTGTCTAAACCAGGTGTTCATTCCTGTCAGGTAATGCTCGTGTCACGGGACACACACACACACACACACAACACTATTCTTTCTTTCTTTTGTTATTTTTTTGAACAAACACTTGACCTTCATTATGTCTTTTCAATATCAGAATGTTTAGGATTATATGTGACTGTTTTCAGTTGTCAGTTGACCTATGGCTAAGCCACGCCCTCAAGCGTGATGAGCCAATCACAGTGCGCAGCTATTAGAATGCCGAAGTTATGACGTCACTCTGTAGGCCAAAACGCGGAAGTGAGTTAGCATTTTAGCATTACGGTTCCCTCGCTCTAAAGCCTATGGGATTTTTGAATGGGTTTTTGCTAAATGGCCTGAAATAAGGTCTGTGGTGAATAAAACCTCTAAATATTTTCACGTTTTGATCTATGACACAGAACACACAGTTATAACCTGCTTGTGTTTTTTTTTCAACTTTATTGTGTCTGATTGTGTTTTTTTAAAAATCTTTATATAGGCTTCAAAATGTCTAAATTTTGGATTAACTTGTAAAGATTATCTTGCTAGACAAAACGTGTAAGGGTCACAACTCTTTGTTGAATCTTATTTTTTTGCGATTTTCCAAAAGTCTATGGGGAAAATGCATTGCGTTTCGACCGAGGGAACCCATGCGCCGCTAGCTTCCGAGTCGTCCTACAAAGTGACGTCATCACTTCGGCACTCGGACATTGTCTGCTTCCACATCCATTGAAATGTATTGCAGTTAGTCAGTTTTCATTTGTTTTTCTTGTTATTTTAAGTTTAAAATGGTCAAGCGGTGTGTATGGGATACATGCAGCTCTGACACTAGGTTCCCGAGTGGCTGGGCTACGGTGTGTGTGTGTGTGTGTTTACCCTTTCCCAAACCACATCTCAACTGAGGTAAGTGTCTGCTCTGGATTAAGTTATGCAGTAGATTCTAAGTTAAGTCAACAACGCATTTGAACATTATCTTTAAAATCTGTAACGTAACATTAGACTAACATTAGAAAACGTTAACGTTAGCTTCTAGCTGCATTGTACATCAGCTTCATAAACGGATCTGACATATAAGACATTTACAAAAGTAATTGAGACTTTTAATTCTGACTTTTTTCTCATAATTGCATGAGAACGGACAGGATCGTGAGGTGAAGTGTGTGTGTGTGTGTGTGTGTGTGTGTGTGTGTGTGTGTGTGTGGGAGGACAAGCTGGTTTATCTCCATCCTCAACCATACAATCAAGAGGAACTTACACTTAATTAAAGGGTGAAGATGACATTTCAGTGATTTACTCCTCGTGTGTGTGTGTGTGACATGAATGACGTGACGAAGAGTAAAGGACATGTCCCGTGAGATATGGAAACATGATATTTGTGTTGTGAAAGATGTTTTCCTCCATTACCGGTTGTGTGTGTGTGTGTTTGTTCTAGTCAAGCCTGTACGGCTGGATTCAGCACAACAGTCACCAGTGACCCGTCATTAAACTTCATTCACTAGTAGACAGAGCCAGACACGAGTGTATACTTGTGGCTCCGTGTGTGTGTGTGTGTGTTTGGAGGTCGGGATGTTCTTGTGTCAATCAAGCTCTATCTAGCATTTCATCCCAGAATCCATAAATGAATTACACTTTACTATATTCACATAGAAAACAGCTGGTTTACATTGAAATTATTACTTTATTATTTTATTTATTTATTTTTTTTTTACAAAAAACTATTTTGATGTCATGTATTAACTATCCAGCCTGTCAGATGTTGATTTCGTTGACGCCGCAGATGTGTATTCGATTCGAGATAGCCTATGGGAACATTATTCCAAACAATGTCGAAGAATCTGGTGTGTCGAGACGTGTGATGTCATGAAAGCGGTCTCCATAGCAACTGCGCTGTCGTGTTTCCGGTCGTAAGTGGAAGTCGCCAGACGGGCCAGAGTTCAGCTTTGTGACATGGTGCATTATCCTGCTGGAAGTAGCCATCAGAGGATGGGGACATGGTGGCCATAAAGGGATGGACATGGTCAGAAACAATGCTCAGGTAGGCCGTGGCGTTTAAACCATGCCCAATTGGCACTAAGGGGCCTAAAGTGTGCCAAGAAAACATCCTCACACCATTACTATGTAACAGTATTAGCTGTTACTTTGGTATCATACTCACCACTAGGGGGCGCATGAGCGTTAGAAGCTCTTGTATTTTAAAGGGTAGTGGTGTAGAAGAAGTCAGTTTGTTTGGAAGAGGGAAGTGTGGTTTTATCCAACACACATTGGAGTCCTGATTGAGAAACTTTCTTTACAGTTCAATCATGTAAGTTTTGATTTATATATTATATTATAGATATCTTTTCTTTTTGTAGATGGACTCTTATACGTTCTTTTATATTTTGAGACTGTTGAATCCACATGTGTTGCTAAGGCTCAACTGAAATGGACATCAAATGGATTGATCTCACTGCATTACCATGTGGATTATCAAATACTGTAAGTACAAGACTGTGACTCTGTGGGCTATCTAGATTTTTTGTGGATTTCCTTGAACTACTGGAAGAGCACTTGAAGGTTTTTTTTTATTTATTTGGACTTCATCCTGAAAATTGACTATGCGACTTTTTGTAGTGATTCCATTAATTACTGAAAGAATCACTCAACTACAAGATTTAATTTGTAATTTTTCTTTCTATTGATTAAGTCTTTCTTTATAGACCATCTGGGTGGATACCGCTTTTATTTGTTGAACTGGTTTCATTTCAATTTATTTTCATATAAATGCATTGTTTATTTTTTTCTTTTTCCTAAATTGATATAACTGTATAAAAACGTAATTTCTGTCTTTATTATTTGTGGCTTTACACTGGGCAACATATTAAGATTTTGCAGCAATACGTTTTTGTTTATGAATACAAGTATTATATTATATTAATTTTAATGATCCAAAATCAATATTGATACTAAGTTGGTAGTTCAGATTTATGTGTCTGCACTTTTGGAGGAGTGTCATTTTTCACACTGAATTCCCTTAAATTGTCTCACAGCGCCACCTAGTGGACATATACTGCCGTCACCAGACAGGCCTACTCAAACACTCATTCACTCATGCAGTCTCACTTAAACTCAAATCACAATTTGATACAACTTTTTTTTATTATTATTTAAGTGAAAAGTAATAAAAAAAGAACAAGAAAAACTGGGCCGGTTACAGTCCCCCGGAGAAGATGATCTCGAGTGCCGACTGCAGGTCCCCGTTCGTGGCCGTTAGCGCTCGCAGGGCCAGACTCTCGTCCTGGATGCCCATATCCCTGAGCTGCTGCATCTGTGTCTGCCAGCGGCCCTGCAGCACACACACACACACAAATTTCTAAGTAATTATAGATAACATTAGCTTATTTTATAGCAAATGAACTGTGATAATGTGAGAAATGTTGATTTGACTGTGTGTATTTTTCTATATAGTGAAATGCGTCCCCAGGAGTGTGTTGTTCTGCCGTCACCTGGAGCGAGCTCACGCCAGACGCCTGTAGGGCTTGTTGAAGAGCCTGAGTGAGGAGACTGTTGCTGACCGGAGCGCCAGAGGACACGTCCTGCAGCACAGAGGAGAGAGAGCATTAGTGTGTGTGTGTGTGTGTGTGAGTGAGTGAGTGTGAGAGTGTGTCTGTGTCTGACCGGAGTGCTGGCCTCGGGGGTGCTGGCTAAAGCTAGGGCTGATGCTAGCTCGCTCTGAGTGATGGGACGAGGCCCGGTTGCTCCACTGGGACCCAGAGTCGTCGGTCTCGATGCTGCAAACGGTCTCTGATGTCTGGTTCGGTTTCCATGCTTTAAACAACATGCACAGATTTATTCGCACTATTATTATACAATATACTGTACATCAAAATACACCAATCATAAAAAAATGTCTATCGCTATAATACTAATTAAATTAAAATTCCTCTTTCTATTATATTACTATAATAATATTATCTTTATTATATTACTAATATTATTTAAAATTCTACTTACTACAGACCTAATAATAAAAAAGAATGACCATAGTATGCATTTAAAAAAAAAAACAAAAACATTTGAACTATCTTAATATAAGAAAATCCCCTTAATTAAATATATTACTATACTAATAAGAAATCCCCATTACCAAAATATTACTGTAATAATACTACAAATTATCCTTCTAATAAAATTAGTGTAATTATAATAATATAAATTCTCCTTACTAAATTATCACTAATAAAAAATCAATAATTTTACTAGTAATAAAAATAACCATACTATAATATTACTGTAATATTTCAAATCAATCTTACTAAACTGTAATAAAAAATATTTTAACTATATTAATATAATAAAATTCCCTTACTTAAATATTACAATACTGATTAAAAAAAAATCCTCATTAGCAAAATATTACCGTAATTATACTTCAAATTCTCCTTACTATAATTTTACTAGTAATACAAGTGGCCTTACTATGGTAAAATATTTCATTCTCCTTAATATAACTGTACTAACAATAAAAAAAATCATGACTATGATAAATAAAATAATATACGATTTTATACAATGTGACTGTAGAGGGGGACAAAACGTACAGGCTGGAAATCCTCATCATCGTCTGACATGCCCTCGAACAGAAAACCTCCTGTCACACACACAAAACATGAAGAACAATGAGCAGACCATAACATCATCAGACGCGGTGAACATCATCAGACGCGGTGAACATCGCCAGACGCAGTGAACATCATCAGACGCAGTAAACATCATCAGACGGAGTGAACATCATCAGACGCGGTGAACATCATCAGACGCAGTGAACATCATCAGACGCAGTGAACATCATCAGACAGAGTGAACATCATCAGATGCAGTGAACATCATCAGATGCAGTGAACATCATCAGACGCAGTGAACATCATCAGACGGAGTGAACATCATCAGACGCGGTGAACATCATCAGACGCAGTGAACATCATCAGACAGAGTGAACATCATCAGATGCAGTGAACATCATCAGACGCAGTGAACATCATCAGACGCAGTGAACATCATCAGACGCAGTGAACATCATCAGACGGAGTGAACATCATCAGACGCGGTGAACATCATCAGACGCAGTGAACATCATCAGACAGAGTGAACATCATCAGATGCAGTGAACATCGCCAGACGCAGTGAACATCATCAGACGCAGTGAACATCATCAGACGGAGTGAACATCATCAGACGCAGTGAACATCATCAGACGCAGTGAACATCATCAGACGCGGTGAACATCATCAGACAGAGTGAACATCATCAGATGCAGTGAACATCGCCAGACGCAGTGAACATCATCAGACGCAGTGAACATCATCAGACGCAGTGAACATCATCAGACGGAGTGAACATCATCAGACGCAGTGAACATCATCAGACGCAGTGAACATCATCAGACGCAGTGAACATCATCAGACGCAGTGAACATCATCAGACGCGGTGAACATCGCCAGACGCAGTGAACATCATCAGACGCAGTAAACATCATCAGACGGAGTGAACATCATCAGACGCGGTGAACATCATCAGACGCAGTGAACATCATCAGACGCAGTGAACATCATCAGACAGAGTGAACATCATCAGATGCAGTGAACATCATCAGATGCAGTGAACATCATCAGACGCAGTGAACATCATCAGACGGAGTGAACATCATCAGACGCGGTGAACATCATCAGACGCGGTGAACATCATCAGACAGAGTGAACATCATCAGATGCAGTGAACATCATCAGACGCAGTGAACATCATCAGACGCAGTGAACATCATCAGACGCAGTGAACATCATCAGACGGAGTGAACATCATCAGACGCGGTGAACATCATCAGACGCAGTGAACATCATCAGACAGAGTGAACATCATCAGATGCAGTGAACATCGCCAGACGCAGTGAACATCATCAGACGCAGTGAACATCATCAGACGGAGTGAACATCATCAGACGCAGTGAACATCATCAGACGCAGTGAACATCATCAGACGCGGTGAACATCATCAGACAGAGTGAACATCATCAGATGCAGTGAACATCGCCAGACGCAGTGAACATCATCAGACGCAGTGAACATCATCAGACGCAGTGAACATCATCAGACGGAGTGAACATCATCAGACGCAGTGAACATCATCAGACGCAGTGAACATCATCAGACGCAGTGAACATCATCAGACGCAGTGAACATCATCCGACGCAGTGAACATCATCAGACGGAGTGAACATCATCAGACGCGGTGAACATCGCCAGACGCGGTGAACATCGCCAGACGCAGTGAACATCGCCAGACGCAGTGAACATCATCAGACGCGGTGAACATCGCCAGACGCGGTGAACATCGCCAGACGCAGTGAACATCGCCAGACGCAGTGAACATCATCAGACGCGGTGAACATCGCCAGACGCAGTGAACATCGCCAGACGCAGTGAACATCATCACATCGCCAGACGCAGTGAACATCGCCAGACGCAGTGAACATCGCCAGACGCAGTGAACATCATCACATCGCCAGACGCAGTGAACATCGCCAGACGCAGTGAACATCATCAGACGCAGTGAACATCATCAGACGCAGTGAACATCATCAGACGCAGTGAACATCATCAGACGCAGTGAACATCATCAGACGCAGTGAACATCATCATTTAATCTATAAGCTGAAGTTCACCTGGCATTTCGCTGTAGGAACTGGCCGATGTGTTGCGAGACGAGCCGGACTGACTGGAGATGCTGCTGGTCACCGAGTGCAGGACCAGGACGATGGCGTTCACCAATGCCGGGTGAGAGCGGATCAACCTGGAGCACACACACACACACACACACACACACACACACACACACACACACACACACACACACACACACACACACACACACAGGCAGGTGAAATCATGTTCACTGAAGCGTGTGACTCCTAAAGCCCTATTTCAGTGATCTAAGTTCATGGTCTTAAGACGCATATGAATCCACTTTTGCTGGTTTAACGACGGGAAAAATGGTCGGTGCTCCCGGCGCAAGATCTAGAAGGGTCGTCTCTATTCTCTTAGGGTGCTTTCACACTGGCGGTTTAGTTCAGAACGAACCCGGACTGTGCTGCAATTTGCGTGAATGTGAAAGCAACACGGACTTTGCAATGACATAAGATGCAGAGTGTTTGCGTGCATTGTGGACCCGCCTCTAGGCTCATATTACTAACGCGCTCTTTAAATAACAATAAAAATAATGCGTAATTGACTAAAACCTGGTCTAAAGTCAGTCCATTTCAGTCCCTCATAATAGCAGCACCAACAGTGCAACGGCACACACACCTGGTTCTATGGGCCACAGAAGAACGCACAACGTGGAGCAGGACGTGAAAATGAAAACTGTCGAGATGAAACTAGCAAAACACACTTGCATTGTAACAAATGCATTTGCCCAGCGTATGATCGATACGATAGAGTGTATGACAGAGCCCTTTGTGTGGAGGAAACTCACGTGTCCAGCAGGTTCGGGTCTGTGAACTGAACGAACAGATCTTTATCCTGGAGCACACCTGCAAAACGAAGGAGCTGATGTGAGTCGCATGATTCTCCCTCCATGAGCGTTAATGCGTTTCAAAGCCAACAAACCTAAAGCCACGGGATCTGAGCTGAGTCCAGGTGAGGCCGCGATAATCTGCTCCAGCGACTCTTTATTAGCCAGCATCTTATACACCTGAAAACACACCAGACAATAGATAATGATCAATTAGATGAATAGATGCACTTTTATGATGGATAGATGCACTTGTATGATGGATAGATGCACTTTTATGATGGACAGATGCACTTTTATGATGGATAGATTCACTTTTATGATGGATAGATTCACTTTTATGATGGATAGATGCACTTTTATGATGGATAGATGCACTTTTATGATGGATAGATGTGCTTTTATGATGGATGGATTCACTTTTATGATGGACAGATGCACTTTTATGATGGATAGATGTGCTTTTATGATGGATAGATGTGCTTTTATGATGGATATATGTACTTTTATGATGGATAGATGTGCTTTTATGATGGATGGATTCACTTTTATGATGGACAGATGCACTTTTATGATGGATAGATGTGCTTTTATGATGGATAGATGTGCTTTTATGATGGATAGATGTGCTTTTATGATGGATAGATGCACTTTTATGATGAACAGATGCTCTTTTATGATGGATAGATGCACTTTTATGATGGACAGATGCACTTTTATGATGGACAGATGCACTTTTATGATGGACAGATGCACTTTTATGATGGATAGATGCACTTTTATGATGGATAGATGCACTTTTATGATGGATAGACGCACTTTTATGATGGATAGACGCACTTTTATGATGGATAGACGCACTTTTATGATGGATAGACGCACTTTTATGATGGATAGACGCACTTTTATGATGGATAGATGCACTTTTATGATGGATAGACGCACTTTTATGATGGATAGATGTACTTTTATGATGATAGATGCACTTTTATGATGATAGGTGTACTTTTATGATGGATAGACGCACTTTTATGATGGATAGATGTACTTTTATGATGGATAGATGCACTTTTATGATGGATAGATGCACTTTTATGATGGATAGTTGCACTTTTATGATAGATAGATGCACTTTTATGGACTTCAAAACAGAAAACAGCCATTCACTGCCGTTGTAAAGCTTGTAAGAGCCAGTACATTTTTTAATTTTGATTGTATTCGTCTGAAAGAAGAATGTCATATACACGTAGGATGGCTTGAGGGTGAGTAACAATGAGTGAACTATCCCTTGAACTCAAAGCCGAAGTGTTGTATTGTGTACCGACCGCTTCTCTGTACGCAGAGTTGGAGATCAGCCCGGCCTGAAGCATCCTGAACTCTCGAGCCGCAGCAGATCTGTTCACCGGCTCTGTGTGAGGAGGAACACGAGAAACATCAGCACTGATGAACCTCACAGATCCCGTAATCCCTCCCTCGAGGTCAGATCCTCACGCACCAGGCTTGACCTCCGGCTCCGGCCACGTCTTCTTGATGATGTGTAGTGTGGATCCAGACTTGATCCCGTAGGAGTCTAGCGTGAGATCGTCCTTGAGCACACAGCCACAGTGCACAAAGTCTGCAAAACAGCAGCAGGAACGCACAATACTCGTTACGTTTATACAGACCCGAATAACATTCACATATTCATTAATATTCATAATAGAGCAAAACGTCCAAGCATCATCATGTTATGATTACCAAAGTCCTCATAGTAACCCAAAGGAAAATCTCAAGGGAACCAGTGGCACAGTCCATTAATATTCTGAGTTTATCTTTTCTATTTTTATTTTGGTAAAAAATTGTCATTTTAATATAGATTTTTTTTAACATTACTATTTAGGTTTAATCTATTATTTTTAATAACAGTTAATAATGTTAGTGCTTCAACATTTATTTCAAGGCAACATTTCTATTTTTTTGTAAAAAAAAAAAAAAAAAGAAGATTTTATTTCAGCTTTATTTAAATTAATATTAGTACTGGGCAAAGATTAATCATATTCAAAATAGAAATTTCTATTTACATAATATATGTGTTTATACTGTGTATGATTATTTTGCATAAATACACAAACATGCATGTATATATTTAAGAAAAATTTGTTATTGATATGAATATGATCATGCAAATATTTCTTAAATATATATGTCTGTATTTATATATACAAAATAATTATAGACAGTACACACACATATATCGTTGCCCAGCATTAATTCATAAACATGTTTTGAATAGTTTAAGTTATCGATAATAATAATAACCTTGACATTCAATCGCATCCACTGACCAGTTCATAAAACATGAAACATAAATAAACATAAGCATCAAGGCACTGCCAGTGTTTTTGAATGCAACTGAGAAAATATTCGGATTCAGGAGTTTACAAGCGTCTTCCTGATGGGATTATGATCTCTGACTGAAACTTCATTCAGACCGATCGAGCCGTTTAAGGGCTTTCAGTTGACCGAACCATCGGCCTGACCATTAATGGCTGAAGTGTGTGAATGTAGATTGACAGCGAATGAAAGGAAGTGTGTAATGTTCTGACCGATGAGCTCAGGCTCGGGCAGCGCGTCCGATAACTGCGCTGAGATCAGTTGTTTGAGCGTCGACACCTGGTATCCTCCGGGATGGACGTCTCCAGGCTCGGACTCCGGGAACTGGAACATGGCCTTGGGTTTGTCCCGCAGTTTCAGGGAGAGATGCCATGCTGAACCCTCCATATCCTTCAACACACAACAGACCATTAACTCTCGAACGCTTCAGGAGGAGCAGAGCTTTACCATTCCAGACTCCAGATTATGACTTGAGTCTCGTGGACAGAAAACTACGGAGGCGTATTGCATTCACTTGAAGAAAAAAAAATCTACTCTGTTTTTCTGAATTAATGAGTTAATTTTTCATGAGAATTTTTTTTGCTCTGTTTTTCTGAATTAATGAGTTAATTTTTCATGAGAAAAAAAAGTTTTTTGCTCTGTTTTTCTGAATTAATGAGTTAGTTTTTCTTGAGAAAAAAAGTTTTTGCTGTTTTTCTGAATTAACTCATTAATTCAGAAAAACAGAGCAAAAAAAAAAAATTCCATTAAAAATTAACTCATTAATTCAGAAAAACAGAGCAAAAAAAAATTTCTCATGAAAAATTAACTCGTTAATTCAGAAAAACAGAGCAAAAATTTTTTTCTCATGAAAAATTAACTCATTAATTCAGAAAAACAAAGCAAAAAAAATTTTTCTCATGAAAAATTAACTCGTTAATTCAGAAAAACAGAGCAATTTTTTTTTTCTCATGAAAAATTAACTCATTAATTCAGAAAAGCAGAGTAGATTTTTTCTCATGAAAAATTAACTCGTTAATTCAGAAAAACAGAGTAGATTTTTTCTCATGAAAAATTAACTCGTTAATTCAGAAAAACAGAGCAATTTTTTTTTCTCATGAAAAATTAACTCGTTAATTCAGAAAAACAGAGCAACAATTTTTTCTCATGAAAAATTAACTCGTTAATTCAGAAAAACAGAGTAGATTTTTTTTCTTCAAGTGAATGCAATACGCCTCCGTAGAAAACAGTGTTAATTGTGTTGCACTTTATCTAATATACTGTATATACACTACCAGACAAAAAGATTTTTAATGTTTTAAGGCTGGTCACCTGATTTAAACACCATTTTATTCATAGAAATATGGAATGATATGTAAAGTAAAATGCAAAATCTCCACATTAAAACACTATTGACGTGTTATCAACAACAAAACCACCTGACTTTATCCAAAATCATTAGTGCGTGTTTAATTTGATAATAATCCCACCTTTACATATGTAAACATAACATTTTAGAAAACTTGTAAAACAAAACAATTAGCTTCATGTACTGTGGCTGATCAACTGGGTAACGTTAATGCGAACTATTATTGATGTTAATGAATCTCTGAAAGATGATGATGACAGCAGATCAACATCGACCACTTATTGATCTAAGACACAATACATTAACTTCGCATCACGGTGACATTTAATACGACAGGATTAATATCTCACCAGTTTGATTGTGAACCCGTCGCACAACAGTGAGCCAGCGCTTTGTCAACAACTGGTAACCGGATGTGATGTCACACAGTTTCCCCTTAAAATAAAAGTCTTATATATCTTAACATATTTTATATTATGTCGTATAGTGCCTATGGAATTTATGTGAATGAATTTAGACGCTTTCTGTCGTAATTTATATATTGATTTATAACGTAGGCATATATGTAATTTGATAATTATTTTAAAAAGGATTACATTAAAGCACTTTGGTTGAATTTTAATTCAAATTAATTAAATCATTTAATATAATTAAATATTTTAGCACGTAAATATAAAGCTTTTTATTTTGAATGTTTCCCCCCCCCTCTAATATGTTTAATTTGCAGTGATGTTTAAATTACAGTAATGTATAATCACTGTAATGAAGTGTTCAGTCTCCGCCCCCGTGTGGTTCTGAGAGGTAATGAAAGGGCGACGTTAGTCATTTTTATTTTTTAAATATTTTTTTCCTGTATATACTCAGTAAAACCAGCTGTGTGGACATTTTTATTAATAATATATGCTATATAGGAGTGAAAGTGAAAGTATCTGAATAGTAACATCAGCCAGAGCAACATGTAGGCCTACCATTAATGCAATAGCAGTGTAATGTGGTGTTCGGGAACTTTTGTGATTTATTATCTGGGTCTGGATGAAATGTAGACGTGACTCTGCACAGCCTGATGTTTAGATCTGTGAAATTAAACTATTAATTTAAACCGGTCGCAGTTTGCCTGCAGTATAATAAAAACCCCAATGAAAAAAAACAAACAAACAAAAAGAAACAAACAAGCAATTAGGAAAATATGCCACTTTGCATATATTTAATAATATTTTTATGTAACACTTTATTTTACAGTGTCCTTGTTACATGTAGTTAGTAACAACAGTAACCCTAAACCATAATTCTAACTCTATAGTAAATACATGCAGTTAATTATTATATTACATATTACAACTAATAATAATATCAATGGGCCTATATATATATATATATATATATATATATATATATATATATTATAGGCCAACTTATAGTAAATATGAAATAGTAAGCATAATCAATTTTTGACTGTTATTATTATCAATGTTACAATTGTAATAATAATAATAGTACAATAGTAATGTTACATCATGAGTAGACTTTGTGTTCTCCAATTTTTAATTTAATTTATTTTTTATTGCATTCTCCAGTAGGGTGACGTCATGAGACGGGAGCGAGCGCGAGAGTGATGTAGGAGTGGTTTCTCTCTCAGACACATTAAACCATCTCACAGAAACGCTATTTCACGAAGCTTTGCCTTATATTCATAATCACAGCAGCTTCCAGGCGTCACCCACGCGCAAACACAGGAATGACAGAGAATAAAGTTCGTCTCGAGTCTCCTCGGATCTGCTAGGTCATTATCCACACAGCTGGATTAACGGAGCTTTGTCCTGGTCCAACTTCTCCTCGCTGGAATGGTAAGTTCATTAAAAATGTCTTTCCGAAGCAGATGCATGCTGGGCATTTGGGAGAAAATACGGCTCGGTTTATGCCGCATATGCCGAGTTTTATACGGTTTATACAGCATATGCAATGGAGAAAAAAAAATGAATGAAAGGAGTCAAAATGTAAGTTACATATAGTACAGTGACGTCATGGTGCTTTAAAAACAATCGTGTTACTTTTATTTGTGCCATATTTCATAACTCACTTGTTGGTGGTTTGCTTTATTGAATCAAGGCCTTCAGCTTTTGTGTTTTAAGGTTTTAAGATCCTCTAAAATCCAAAAGTGAGTGTTGTTTGGCAAGGCCAGGTCTTTGTGTGAGTGTGTGTGTGTGTGTGAGTGTATGAAGCTCCTCCACCACACCCTGAGCTCTGGATCTGAGCTCTCACACACACTCATCTCCTGTAGATCTCCCTCAGACGTCCTGTAGATCTAGATCTCCCTCATCGTGTCTGGTGTAACGCTGCATCTGTAATACATCAGATCATGTTGTGGGTTTACTACGCCGGGTCTAGACAAACTCTCAAACTTCTGAGACTGTGGGAATGAGATCAGCCTGTAAATTTTTACAAATTAAAAGTTAGCTCTTTGAACACCTGATATGAGCTCTCCGCCTCTAATTCGTTACTATCCTGTTGTAATATATTGTAAGAGTCCATCATGAATTAAAGCGATGTTTCACCCAAAACTGAACATTATGCCATCATTTACTCACCCTAAAGTTTTTCCAAGCCTGTATGAGTTTCTTTCTACTGTTGATCACAAAAGAAGATATTCCGAAGAATGTTTGTGACCAAACAGTTGTTGGACCCCATTGACTTCCATATGGGGGAAAAATACTATGGGAGTCACTGGGGTCCAACAACTGTTTTTATACAGGTTTGGAACAACTTGAGGGAGAGTTATCGAAGCTGGTTTCCGTCACAGAATAAAAAATAAAAAAGGTAATTATACATTTTTTTCTCACAATTCTGACTTTTTTCTCTCACAATTGCTTGATATAAAGTCGCAATTGTGTTATAAAATCCGAATTGCGTGATATAAAGTCAAAATTGCGAGTTATAAAGTCCAAATTTTGTGATATAAAGTAGAAATTGTGTTATAAAGTCCAAATTGTGTGATATAAAGTCACAATTGCGAGTTATGAAGTCCAAATTAAGTGATATAAAGTTGCAATTGTGTTATAAAGTCCGAATTACGTGCTATAAAGTCGCAATTGCGAGTTATAAAGTCAGAATTGCGTGATATATTCAAAATTGCGAGATATAAAGTCCAAATTGTTTGATATAAAGTCAAAATTGTGTTATAAAGTCCAAATTGCGTGATATAAAGTCGCAGTTGCGAGTTATAAAGTCCAAATTAGGTGATATAAAGTTGCAATTGTGTTATAAAGTCCGAATTACGTGATATAAAGTCGCAATTGCGAGTTATAAAGTCCAAATTGTGTGATATAAAGTCCAAATTACGTGAAATAGTCGCAATTGTGTTATAAAGTACAAATTACGTAATATAAAGTCACAATTGTGAGTTATAAAGTCCAAATTACGTGATATAAAGTCGCAATTGCAAGTTATAAAGTCCGAATTGTGAGATATAATTGTAGTAAATTATTGTAAATAGTTTTTTCTCGTAACAGTATGTTTATATCTCACACTTTGAGAAACTTTGAGAAATAATGGCAGAATCGCAAGATATAAATTCCCAATTGTGAGGTAAAAAGTCACAATTATCTTCTGAAAGATGTTTTATTGTGTGGCGGAAACAAGCGAGAGGACATGATGAGAGGAACGGTCCCTTTAAGACCTGATCAGCCCTCTCAGATTTGATCATTGTGTTTCTACAGTAAATAGTCATATTATACATGTAATACCTGGCGGCAGCTTGTCATTATGCGCTGAGCAAGTAATAATACTGGGAGAACAGCCGTGAAGATTAATGTGCTTGTTTAAACTTGATGCCATGCGTCTGAACAGTTGATAATGGAATTAAAGGGTTTGTTCAACCAAAAATGATCCCATGATATACTCGCCCTCAAGACATGTGTAAATGACTTTATTCTTTCATCATAAAAGTAATCAATATGTCTCCAGGGTTTATTAATAAAGGCCTTCTGATGCGTGAGTGTAAGAAAA
Organism: Pimephales promelas; assembly: GCF_988280905.1. Lineage (NCBI taxonomy): Eukaryota > Metazoa > Chordata > Actinopteri > Cypriniformes > Leuciscidae > Pimephales > Pimephales promelas. The sequence continues at coordinate 701,518 of NC_142778.1, forward strand.
ATATCCATATTTATAACTTTATTAACTATAATGACTGGCTAACGTCAGAGTCGAGTGACCTCTGACCCGACAGATCTGTCAACACTTCAATATACAGTACACTTTACAATATGGTTCATTAGTAAACATTTTTAATGAGCTAACAATGAGCAATGCATTTGTTACAGTATTAATTAATCTCTTTGTTAATGTTAGTTAATAAAAATCCAGCTGTTTGTTCATGTTAGTTCACACTGCAGTAACTAAAGTTAACAAGTACAACCTTTGATTTTAATAATGCATTAGTAAATGCTGAAATTAATTTGAACTAAGATTAATAAATGCTGTAGAAGTATTGTTCATTGTTTATTCATGTTCACCTTATTGTAAAGTGTTACCGAAACCTGTTTTTTTAATGTGATTTACTTCCAGTAAATCACATTAAACTGACTTTGCATGTCTGTTACATATTTAGCAATGTTATATTTTGTGTTAAAAATAAATAGTTTTGTAATTGCTTTTATTGATAATTATGGTTTTATTGTTAAATATTATTATTTTTTTTTTTGTAAATTAAGATGCATTGCCACAGTTTTAGTGGTAATAGTCTAAATGTGACAATAATAAAAGGTCGTATTTGCTCTTTTCCCCCCCCGAGTGTTTCCGGCCGATGAACACAGTCTGAGGCGTCCTGAGATTCAGAGAAAGATCTCCGAGAATAAAGTTCCTGCGCTCTATAATGTGTGGAGTTTAGTCGGTTTTCCTCATGAGGAAGTTGCAGAGTCTGTCCGCATGTTTCCGGCTGATGTCAGGGCCAGTGTGTGTTCATGGTGAAGGGGTGACGTGTCTCGTATTACACACACTGAAGAGTTCAGTCCTCTGTTATACAGTCATATTCACACAGTTATATACTGTGGTATAATCGTGCTCAGATCCTGATGGTGTTACAGCAGACATGTGGATCTGCAGCTGTCCGTGTCCGTCAGTCTCTCAGATAGAAACTCAGCTTTATAAACTTATCGACACACACACTTCCTGTTTGGATGTGTCAGCACAGGATGGAAAAACCCTTTAAAGTCTGACTTTAGTTTTCCAGTGAAGAGAAAAAAGGAAAAAAGAGGAAATGAGTAGAATGCAGAAATCATCACCATCTCTACAGGAAACATCTATCTATCTATCTATCTATCTATCTATCTATCTATCTATCTATCTATCTATCTATCTATCTATCTATCTATCTATCTATCTATCTATCTATCTATCTATCTATCTATCTGTCTGTCTGTCTGTCTGTCTGTCTGTCTGTCTGTCTGTCTGTCTGTCTATCTATCTATCTATCTGTCTGTCTGTCTGTTTATCTATCTATCTATCTATCTATCTATCTATCTATCTATCTATCTATCTATCTATCTATCTATCTATCTATCTATCTATCTATCTATCTATCTGTCTGTCTGTCTGTCTGTCTGTCTGTTTATCTATCTATCTATCTATCTATCTATCTATCTATCTATCTATCTATCTATCTATCTATCTATCTATCTATCTATCTATCTATCTGTCTGTCTGTCTGTCTGTCTGTCTGTCTGTCTGTCTGTCTGTCTGTCTGTCTGTCTGTCTGTCTGTCTGTCTGTCTGTCTGTCTATCTATCTATCTGTCTGTCTGTCTGTCTGTTTATCTATCTATCTATCTATCTATCTATCTATCTATCTATCTATCTATCTATCTATATATCTATCTATCTATCTATCTATCTATCTATCTATCTATCTATCTATCTATCTATCTATCTGTCTGTCTGTCTGTCTGTCTGTCTGTCTGTCTGTCTGTCTGTCTGTCTGTCTGTCTGTCTGTCTATCTATCTATCTGTCTGTTTATCTATCTATCTATCTATCTATCTATCTATCTATCTATCTATCTATCTATCTATCTGTCTGTCTGTCTGTCTGTCTGTCTGTCTGTCTGTCTGTCTGTCTGTCTGTCTGTCTGTCTATCTATCTATCTATCTATCTATCTATCTATCTATCTATCTATCTATCTATCTATCTATCTATCTATCTATCTATCTGTCTGTCTGTCTGTCTGTCTGTCTGTCTGTCTGTCTGTCTGTCTGTCTGTCTGTCTGTCTGTCTATCTGTCTGTTTATCTGTTTATCTATCTATCTATCTATCTATCTATCTATCTATCTATCTATCTATCTATCTATCTATCTATCTATCTATCTATCTATCTATCTATCTATCTATCTATCTATCTATCTATCTGTCTGTCTGTCTGTCTGTCTGTCTGTCTGTCTGTTTATCAATTCAATTCAATTCAATTCAAATTGCTTTATTGGCATGACTGTACATATTACAATATTGCCAAAGCTTGTAACACATAGCATAGTGAAGACATCAATAAAAACAAAGTATTATAACAACTTAAATTGAAATGTACAAATTAAATTAATTGCAAAAAAATAACAGTGTAACAGATTATAAATTCTATGAACGTTTGATACCACAGTGTTTTAACATATATATACACACATACACACATTACTGAGGGTCACTGTGGTGGACATTAGGGAGACACACTGAGGTCACACATTCACACACATTCACCTACTGTCTCTCAGGCTGTGGCACGCACACACGTATCTGGCAGCCAGTGCTGCGGTCTGTCCCTCTCCTAGTATTATCTTTATCTGCTCTACTTCAGTCATGGCTGTAAAGTTCTGTATTAGTTTATTAAGTTTATTGAAGTAGAGGTCTCTGATCGAGCTGTATTTGTGGCAGTGGAGGAGGAAGTGTGTCTCTGTTTCGATCTCTCCTGTCCTACACTGAACACACACACCCTTTGCTCTCGGGGTAGCCAGCTCTTTCTGTGTCTGCCGGTCTCGATGGCTAGACTGTGTTCACTCAGCCTGTACTTGCTCAGGATCTGTCTCTGCTTTGTGTCTCTCACACTCTGGAGATATTCCTCCATTTCATAATTTGATTTCAGATTTCGATAGAATTGTAGTTTACTTTGTGTTTTGGTTTCCTGATCCCAATGTTCCAGATATGTATTTTTAGACTGTTTAGTAATTTTGTTTATTCTGATGTGTGTGTGAGGAGCAGTGCTGGTCTGAGACTGGTGAGTGTTAGTACGGTTAGTCGGGTTAGTGAGTCTCAGGACCAGCTGACTGAGGAGACTCTTTTCGGGGTTCAGTTCTTGGGTCTGTAATGCTTTAAAATGTAGCGATTCTGTGGGACTTGATTTTAGATGCATCCAGAATTTGAGGGATCTTTTTTGCATATTAATAATCAATGGGAATCGGCCTAATTCTGCCCTACACGCATTATTGGGTGTTTTCCTTTGTAGTTTTAGTATCATTTTGCAGAATTCTGTGTGTAGGGCTTCTGTTGGATGTCTGTCCCATCTAGTGTAGCTCTGATCACTGAGTGGACCCCACACCTCACTTCCATACAGCGCAATGGGCTGAATCACACTATCAAAGATTTTACACCAGATTGGAATCGGTAATTCAGTGTTTTGGAATTTCTTCTTAATGGCGTATAGAGCTCTGCGAGCTTTATCTTTAAGAGCATTCACTGCCAGACTGAAACTCCCCGATGCAGTGATGACCAGGCCGAGGTAAGTGTACTGCATCGTGTGCTCTAGGCCGGTGCTGCCTAGACTGAACTGGTATCTGTGTTCCTGACATCTGGGCTTCTTCTGAAAGACCATAATGTTGGTCTTTTTGAGGTTGACTGCCAGGGCCCAGTTCTGGCAGTAGTTGTGCAGCAGGTCCAGGTGCTGCTGTAGTCCCTGTGCAGTGGGTGACAGCAGCACCAGGTCGTCTGCGTACAGCAAGAGCTTGATGCTCTTGTCCTGTAGGGTGAGTCCAGGGCCTGTAGACTGCTCCAACTGCACCGCTAGTTCATTAATGTAGATGTTGAACAGCGTTGGACTCAGGCTACAGCCCTGCCGCACTCCTCTCTTTTGGGTAAAGAATTTTGTATGTTTGTTGCCAATTCGAATTGCACATTTGTTGTTCGAATACATTGATTTTATAATGTCATAGACTTTACCCCCTACACCACTTTGTAAAAGTTTGTAATATAATCCGTTGTGCCAAATAGAATCAAATGCTTTTTTGAAATCGACAAAGCATGCAAATATTTTTCCGTTTTTGGTCTGTTTTACGTGTTTATTGATTAGGGTGTGTAGGGTGTAAATGTGGTCAGTAGTTCTGTGTTTTGGAATGAAGCCAATCTGACTCGGGCTCAGGACATTGTGTTCGTTAAGGAAGCTTACAATTCTATTGTTTAAAATACTGCTAAATAACTTCCCCAGATTACTGCTCACACAAATGCCTCTGAAATTATTAGGGTCTAATTTATTTCCACTCTTGTGAATTGGGGTAATAAGTCCTTGGCTCCAGATGTCAGGAAAACAGCCTGAACGGAGTACGATGTTGAACAGTTTGAGCAGCGCCGCCTGCAGCTCCGGTGTGCTGTGTTTCAGCATCTCACCTAGAATGCTGTCAGGACCACAAGATTTATTTCCTTTTAGGCTTTTGAGTTTGTTTGCCAATTCTTCCTGTGTAATTGGGAAGTCAAGTGGATTTTGATTATTTTTAATTGTCTCTTCATAAGTTTGTAGATTTAGTTTGATCCGATTATAATTGTCATTGAGTTGTTTTGATGGGATTTCTCTGTATAAGTTTTCAAAATGATTTGTCCAAATTTCTCCATCTTGTATTGGTAGGTCTTGTGGTTTAGCGGTGCTCAGATTATTCCACATATCCCAGAACTGATTCTGATTTATTGAGTGTTCTAATTCTTCTATATTTTTGGTCAGATGGTGTTGCTTCTTCACTCTAATTGTGTCTTTATATATTTTTAGTTTTGAAAAGTATTCAGTTCTTAAGTCAGTGTTGTTTGGTTCTTTATGTTTCAGATTTGATAATTTTCTAAGTTGTTTTCTCAATGTTTTGCAGTCTGAGTCAAACCATTTTTCATCTTTTGGAGTATTTTTTGTGTATTTTTTGCCTTTCTTTTTCAATTCACTTTTCTGTGCTGCTTTATTAAATATGTTATTGATTTCATTTGTAGCCGAATTAACACCATCTTTAGTTGTTTCGAATTTCTTAGTAATAAATGTGTTTATTTGATTTTTTAGTTCTTCAGAACTGAGGGCTTGGACAAACTTGTCTGTGCTGTCCGGAGCCCATTTGTATCTTTGCTGGACCTGATACATTCGGCAGGTTTCCAGTCTGTTTTGTTCTGGTGTGTGACGCGTTTTGATATAAATGTTAGTTTGGTTATGGTCAGAAAGCGGAGTTTGCTGTTTGACAGTGAATGCATTGAAGGAGGATGGGTCCATGTCAGTGATGGCGTAGTCAACTACACTAGCTCCAAGACCTGAACAACACGTGAACCTCCCTAAAGAGTCCCCTCGGATCCTGCCGTTGAGTATGTACAGGCCTGAGTCTCGGCAGAGCTGCACCAGCTCTCTACCAGTTTTATTTACTGTCTGGTCTAGGTTGTTTCTCGGTGGAAGTTTTCCTGTGATACTCGGGGGGTCCTGGCCAAAGACATACTCATCACCCTTTGGGTCTATGTCATCAGGTTCAGATCCAGTTCTTGCATTGAAGTCTCCACACAGCAGCACATTTCCCTGGGCCTGGAAATGGCTGATTTCTGTGTGGATGTTGTTGAGGTATTCCTCCTCATGATAAGGGGAATCCGCTGGGGGAATGTAGATGGCGCAGAGATATATTTCTTTAGTAGAAATGCCAATTTGGTTTATTTTTAACCAGCAATGAAATTTTCCAACTGAGACTGTTGAAATGTGTTTGGCCAGATCCTCCCTGTACCACACCAGAACTCCCCCCGAGTCTCGTCCACGGTGGACTGTACTTATTTTGACTGAGGGGACAATCACTTCATAGTAGCCTGAGGGACAGTAGGTAAGCGCATCATTTCGACACCAGGTTTCAGTGAGGATTATGATGTCAACATCTTTTATATGTTTTAGAAATTCTGGGTCTGTACTTTTAGAACCAAACGTTGAAGAGTGAAGACCCTGAATATTCCAGCAACTTATTTGAAATGAACGCATTCGTATTCTAAAAGATAAACCTATTTAGTGAGACAGAGAGAAGATAATTTAAAGTAGGTTACCTGTGAAAATATACATGGTAAACAATTTACATTAGTGCAAAATTATACGTATATATATATATATATATATACATACATATATATACATACACATTTTTTTTTTTTTTTTTTTTTCCTCTCTAGTAGAGCACTGTGTGTTCTTATCTGTTCAGGAGCTGGTTGCACAGTGTTTGCAGCATCTCTCTGATCTGGCTCAGTTCGCTGGCAGGTGTGGAGGTGGAGGTGGTGGGTGGAGCAGGAGGCCGGGCTAAAGCTTCAGCGTAGCTCTGTGCTCTTGGGTGGGGGGATTTCTCTGTGTGTGTGGAGGGGGTTGGTTTCTTCTTCCTAATGGGGACTTGATGGCCAGCAGGTGAACGTGGAGTTGGTGACTGCAGGTTTACAGGTGTGTAGTGATCCATAGGTGGGTGTGAACGTGGTGGAGGATGTGGGATGTTTGTCCAGCTGACGTCTCTCCTCATCGGGGTCGGGGGGGTGTGTCTGGGCATGTAGGGTTGAATTGGCCGGTAGTGTTCTGGAGTCGGTAGCAGATGTCTCGGTGGTGTTGGGGTGCGGCCCAGGGCTGCATCTTTAAGGGCCCTTGCAAAAGTGCGCACTGCATCTCTGTGCAGGTGGAGTCCGTCGTACAGGTGGTGGAGGCCGATGTGGTGGTGGTGGACCAGGTGCACGTTTGGAAGTGAAGAACATCTGCGGGAAATTTCAGTGTTGATGTTGTGGATAATGTGTGGTGGTGTGTCATGTCGTGGGAGAAGTGTGGAGATAACAATCCGGGATTCTGGGAATTTTTTGCTGGTGGTTTCTGCCATTTTCCTGACAGCATCTGCAGTGTTGTTGCGCAGCGAGTGGAGGTCATTGGTCCCAGTGTGGATTATGACACATGAGGGCTGTCCTGGGAAGTCTCTGATGATCTGGTGGGCGTGGCCAGTTGTGCTGCATCGTTTGGCAGAGACTTTCTGATGTGGAAAAAGTTTCTCTGGGTCTAAGAACTTCCCATTAGAGTCCATGAGGAGGAGAATATCTGGATCAGGTTCTGGAGGGGGGGCAGGGGGGGGTTGAGTTTCTGCAGGTGTCTGTGTGTTTGTGGCAGGCTCACTGTCTGTGTTTGTGTAGTCTGTAGTAGGAGCTGTACTGTAGTGACGTGTGTTGTCTTCTGTGTTTTTCTGTAACTGCTTTCTCATTACTTGCAGCTGTCTGGAGAAGCTCTCTTCTTTTCTCTCGTTGTCCTCCTCTAGCTTGCGCATCTGTACGCGGAGAGTTTGGTTTTCTCCTTGCAGTTCCCTGAGAGCTCTGTTGAGTTCAGTGATGGTAGAGTTGGTGTCTTTCTTTAGCTGTCTGAGCTCATCTTTGAGCGCTTGGATGGAACTGTTTGTGTTGCATGTGTCTGAAAGTTTGACTTGAGTGTGTTCCCTGAATTCAGCGAAGTCCAGTTCCAGTAGAGCTAAACTGTCTCTCAGTCGCCGGTCTGATGGTGCAGGTGAAAGAATCACTGGGCCTTCCTCCTCAGAGTCTGTGCTGTTTGCATGAGGTTCGTCTCTCTCTTCCTCTACTCTGGCCTTCAGCCGGGGGAAGATCTCCTCGAATGAGTTCAGGCTTGCCTCATTGCCTTGCAGAAGGAAGGTGCCTTTAGTATAGTAGGTTATGGTGAGTATTGGGTTGTCTGTGTCAAGCATTTCATCTTTGCATATAGTTAATCTTCCACCTCGACCAATTCCTTCTTTAAAAATGTTCTTGAATTCCTCACAGATGGCTGATTTCCATGCAGTTATCAAAGTGGTGTAGAAGATGAGGTTGTTCTTGATTCTTCTCCCATTAAGTTGAATGTAGTCCGCATACAGAAGATCAGGGTTGTCTCTGAGAGTTTTCTCTTTGTGTTTTTTTCTGGCCTGTACACTTCTGCACTTCTCCGGGTAAAGCACCTCCCCCGTGCACTCTGTTTGCGCCAGGGTTGCCATGGTGATCGGGCTGGGCACTGAGCCAAGACTGCAGCTAACTTAGCTTTTAGCTTGTAATAATGAGAGATTTTACTCTAATAGATCAAAATATACAGTTTTTGTTTAAGATTTTTGCCAGATGAAGCTAATCTCTCTGTTTAGTAACTGAATATCAGAAGTTTTTCAGCTGTAGTTCCTTTAAGAAAGCCTTTCAGGTTTTGGAGGGAAAACTCCAGTTAGCTGTTAGAGTGGAGACTCAGAGGCTGGATGCTAACCCACAGGTTCAAGTCTTCTTTCTTGTATTAAAATGTATTTTATAGGGAAAAAAATAGTCTTTACCCGAGTCCAAGTTGTTCTTCTGTTGTTTTTTCTTGTTTGTTGTCGTTATCTCACTCTCTGTCTCATTCTTTGGTTCATTCTTTTATAATTTTTCAGGAGCTCATCTTTAGAGTGGCTGATCAGTGGCTGCTCCTGTAACCGATCGTCTATATCGTTTATCTATCTATCTATCTATCTATCTATCTATCTATCTATCTATCTATCTATCTATCTATCTATCTATCTATCTATCTATCTATCTATCTATCTATCTATCTATCTATCTATCTATCTCTGTCTGTCTGTCTGTCTGTCTGTCTGTCTGTCTGTCTGTGTTTCGTCTGCATGTTCACTGTATCGGAAAGGTCAGGATCCGGCCCATACATCATCAAACGTTGACCCTTTCACGCCGGCACATTGGGAGCGTCGGTTTATTAATATCTGCAGTTTAACAGCTGGTCATGTTCACTAGACATCTCTGAAGGTTTGGCCTGATCTCTCTGTTCACACACACACACACACACACACACACACACACAGGTCCAGGTTAATCAGTCTCTCTCTGTTTCCCCCCGCAGTGCCGTGATTGAAGGATCTGCCCCGCTGTTACACACACACGGACTGACACACACTCTGGGTCGGATCACACACACTCGCCTGGACGTCGTCATGTTGGCTCTCGTGTTGTTCGCTCTGCTGGCTGTCCGCTCTCACGGTGGGTGAAGCTTCTCTGATTAACCAAAGATCACAACCTGGAAACTGACTGTGCCAGGCCTGTACTAATGCCCTCACATTAACTAACACAGATCGAAATGAATAAACAGTGCAGGTGGACAGAATCATGGGAACACGACCATTCAAAACTTTTTTATAATACTTTTATTCAGCAAAGCGGCATCAAATTGATCAAAAATTCAAAAAAACAGATCAAAAACAGTATACATTTCTAATGTTGAAAAAGATAAAGATGTTTTCAAAATCAAATTTTTCTTGATCATCAGATCCTCATATTAGAGTGATTTCTGAAGGGTCATGTGACACTGAAGACTGGAGTAATGATGATGAGGATACAGAGGATTAAATTACACTTTACTGTATATTCACATTGTAATAATATTTCACAAAATTACAGTTGACTTTGTACAACTAAATGCAGCCTTGGTGAGCAGAAGAGACTTTAAACATTAAATAATCTTACCAACCCCAAACTTTTGAACAGTAATGTATCCATATTATGTATTATTCTTATTTCATATAGAAATAAATATAGTTTTATTGTGGAAATGATAATATCCAAAAAAACTAAATTAGAAAACCTGATGCGGAAGGAAAACAAGACACTAAACTGAGCAAAACTCACTCACACACACACACCTGGTAACAGAAATGAGGGAAGCTGACTCCAGAACAGAGACTTAGACTAAACATAAAAGTCCAAAATGATACACAAAACATTAGGTTATATATATCTAATATCAAGCATAACATTGATATGTTCTGAAATGTCCCATAAAACTGGTGAGGTATCTGTGAAATTGGCTTCATAGACGCACAGCATGAAAAAAAGATGGGATCTTTCCCAATTATATATATATATATTAGGGCTGTGCAAAAATGAATTGCGATTAATCGCATCCAAAATAAAAGTCTGTGTTTACATAATATATTTGTGTGTGCTGTATATAATTATTTTGTATGTATAAATACACACACATGCATGTATATTTAAGAAAATGTGTCATTCATATATAAAATGTTTATATTTATATAATATAGATTATGTATTTATAAATATATACAGAATTTAAGCGCAAATAATTCTTAAATATATACATGCATGCATAGGTATTTATGTATACAAAATAATTATATACAGCACACACAAATATATTATGTAAACACAGACTTTTATTTTGGATGCGATTAATCGCAATTAACTTTTGCACAGCCCTAATATATATATATATATAATTATATATATCCGGAGTTACATTTGCATAAAGGGATTCCTGTGTAAGATTGGTTTCAAAATGAACTCTGTAATGTATTAGTATCTGCCTCTTTGGTAAAAAATGTAAAACTGCCTCTCTATGAAAACAGACACACTCACACACACACTGCTGTGTAAAACGAAATATTATGTAGGAAAGTTTAAAATCAAATCTGTGCATTTTTAGGTTATTCTCCATAGACCTGCAAACCTGGAGAGAAAAGAGAGGAAGACAGAGAAAAGGGTTTTTCCTTCTGGCTCAGTGTGTGTGTTCATGTGTGTGTGTGTGTGTGTGTGTGTGTGTGTGTGTGTGTGTGTGTTCGGGTGTGGCGTCTGGAACTCAAGCCACAGTCATGGCTCTGTTTCATAGCTCACAGTTTAATCCTCGGTACAGAAGTGGATGGTGACGACGAGCTTTATTCCTCAGAGGATCCTCAAAATACGTAAGGAGGATCTAAAATACAATCCAAGAAGTTTCTCAACTTTTACCTTTCAGCAGAAGAGCGTAACTCAATATACAAGACATGAATTGGGTCCTAGGATGTATGAGCTCATATGCTTTCATATTCTCATTCCCAGTTTCTCCATTTGTCTGTTTCCAGCACACACAGTAGTTATAGCTGAAGGCCTGCGACCGGACGCGTGCTAAAGCCGCGGTTTAGAAAAGTTAAAAACTTTACAAAAATCACATTCCATTTTACAGGAAAATCTCAGAAAAACTAGACAAGTATTAATCACGATTAATCGCATCCGAAATAAAAGTTTGTGTTTACATAATATGTGTATAAGTATATCAGTACACCGTGACCTAACCACGCGATACGATCCCAGCCAATCAGAAGAGCGTGTGGGCGGAGTCTCTCTGCAATAAAAAATAATAATTTTTCCCCCAAATCGTTCAGCTTTAGTGTTCTACTTTATCGTTCGGCTTTAGCATTCGGCTTTATCGTTTGGCTTTTGTGTTCGGCTTTATCGTTCGGCTTTAGCATTCTGCTTTATCGTTCGGCTTTTGTTTTCGGCTTTATCGTTTGGCTTTAGCGTTCTGCTTTAGCTATCAGCTTTAACGTTCTGCTTTATTGTTCGGCTTTATCGTTCAGCTTTAGCGTTTAGCTTTATCGTTCAGCTTTAGCATTCTGCTTTAGCATTATTTTTTAGCGTTCTGCTTTAGCGTTTTGCTTTAGTGTTCAGCTTTAGCGTTCTGCTTTATAGCGTTATTTTTTAGCGTTCTGCTTTAACGTTCTGCTTTAGTGTTCAGCTTTAGCGTTCTGCTTTAGCGTTCAGATTTATCGTTCAGCTTTAGCATTCTGCTTTATTGTTCAGCTTTAGCATTCTGCTTTATCGTTCAGCTTTAGCATTCTGCTTTAGCGTTCAGCTTTAGCGTTCTGCTTTAGCATTATTTTTTAGCTTTCAGCTTTAGCGTTCTGCTTTATCGTTCTGTTTTAGTGTTTTGCTTTAGTGTTCAGCTTTAGCGTTCTGCTTTATAACGTAATTTTTTAGCGTTCTGCTTTAACGTTCTGCTTTAGCGTTCTGCTTTAGCGTTCTGCTTTAACGTTCTGCTTTAACGTTATTTTTTAGCTTTCAGCTTTCGCATTCTGCTTTAGCGTTTAGCTTTAGTGTTCAGCTTTAGCGTTCTGCTTTAGCGTTCAGTATTAGCATTCAGCTTTAGCATAATTTTTTAGCATTCAGCTTTAGCTTTTTGCTTTAGCGTTCTGCTTTAGCGTTCAGCTTTAACGCACATCCAGACTAGCGAGAAAGCAGCAATGAGCTTCAGAAAAGTTTGTCGAGCCTCTTTTCATCTGACAGATTACAGTCCTGAAGTGCAGCCAGTGACGTTTCTTTCAGGGTCAGCTAACTATAAACTGCTTTTATGTGTCCCCTTCCTCGTGATCGATTGCATCGGAAGGAACATTGGGGGATCATTGCAGTGGCAAATGTGTTAGTGCATCCTTTTGTTTTTCTAGTGTTGCTCACGGCAGTCGGGCCTGGTGTTGCTGGTGTTTCTGAAAAGCTAATACTCTCTCGCTGTTTATTTCAGTCTGTGTGTTATATCATTTAATATAAATAAATAAATATAGACTCTTAATATTTCTGTTTGAAATTTAATTTTATTATTGCAAAATAGTTTAAATTAATGTATATGAATTATTTTCCTCTTATCAACAACAAAACCACACATGTATTTATTTGCCATAAGCAAGGCAATGGAAACTAATGAATTTAAGTCTTCATATTGTGATTACAGACACAAAGGTAGCTTCAGACAGGTAGCATTATAATTTTTATTTTTATTTGATTGATTAATTATAGCTCTAAATATTTAACAGTCAGGCTCCAATCAAACATAATAATTCCAGTCTAATAAAAATAATAATTTTGTTATTAGTACAATAGTAATAATATAATTGTATTCCTTGTTGTGCTGTCTTTAGTTACGTTTTGAAAAGTCTCCGCTGACATCATCAATAGAATGTTCAACTGTCACAATGTAACAGACAGCGATGACATCATATAGATTTTACATTTATACAGAATTTAAACCAATAACCAGAAGACTGCATTTCCACCGCCAGTATTTGCAGATCCAGTCGTCTTCTGCTTCATGATCCCATTTCCGCTTCGTCTGTTTCTCCACTTCATTGCATTTTGTAAAACTGTCATCTTTTTTATCTCCACACGGCAGATTCTGTGCCGCCCGTATCTCTGAAAGATGGATATTTATGAAATGATATTTACACAGTGAATGTCATTATGTTTTGACAATATCACCCTATCGGACCAATAAAGCCCAGAACTTAATCTCATACGGAGAGAGAGAGAGAGAGAGAGAGAGAGAGAGAGAGAGAGAGAGAGAGAGAGAGAGAGAGAGAGAGAGAGCAGAGAGGTGTTATTATGTTTCAACAATACACTGACACGCCCGACTCATAAATCTTATTCAAATGGAAATCAATCTCTCACATTCAGTGTGTGACGGAGAAAGCCAGAGCAATAAGGGCCGCCCAACTATTCATTTTTATTTATGACATTATTTTAATAAATAAAATACACTTTGTTTTTAAATACAGATTTTTTATTTGTATAAAACAATAAGCGTGTCTCAACAAATGTGTAATTTGTATATATATATATATATATATATATAAATTTATTTATAAATTTATAAACTAAATATTGGTGAGTCCAGAAAATGTAATGTAAATATACATAATTGTGGACATAAGTTTTAAATACACTAGTCTAGTGTACACACAACATTTAACCCAACAGCCTGGTTATTATAGTGATTACCCAACGATTTAAAAATGACCCAACATAGTGACCCAAATATGTGTAACCCAACGGTTGGGTTAAAACATTTGTTACTGTGAGAGCGGTGATTAGATGGTGTTACCCATGATGCTTTGTGATGGTGATGTCACCGAGAGAGAAGGATGCGAACTTGCAAATGACTTCTTCTGTCGGCCGGCGACAGTGAGAATTGAAAATCTAAGTTCATTTGGAGTTTGATCTGGGCTGAGTGTCGTCAGCAGTGTGTGTGTGTGTGTGTGTGTGTGTGTGTTGAGGAGGTGTGCAGTTACTCTGGGTTTGTTAAGTCTTCAAATGTACAATTTTAACCTGACAGTCAATTAAAACGAGCAAAAACCCCCACACACACCATACTGAAGTATGATACAACTCAGAGTGTGTAGCTGTGATCCCGTGTGTGTGTGTGTGTGTGTGTTTGCGTCACTGGGGGGCGATGCTGCCTCACTAGAGCGATCGAGATTCAGCTCTTAAACAGTTTCTGCTCATGAGTTTCTGGAGCATTTATGAGTCTTAGCCACAAATAACCTTTGTCACTTTAAATTGTGTGTGAGCATGTGTGTGTGTGTGTGTGTGTGTGTCATGAGTAGGTTTAGTGGTCAGGTGTGTGTGTGTGTGTGTGTGTGTGTGTGTGTGTGTGTGTGTGTGTGTGTGTGTGTGATGAGTAGCTTTAGGGGTTGGGTTAGTGTGTGTGTGTGTGTGTGTGTGTGTGTGTGTGTGTTGATGGAGGTCTGATAAAGCGAGTCTCTTATCGAGGTCTTTAAAATGAGCTGTGTGTCTCTCCACAGGTAGATATTGAGCACAGTGTTTTTCAATGATATTGAGCTTGTTATTGTGTGTTTGTAAGAGTGAGCATGTTCTGCTCGTCTGTGCAGTGTACACACACACACACACACACACACACACACACACACACGACTGGCCTTTGAGGTCTGGCAGGCCTGATACTGGTTTGAAGAGTGTGTTGTGTTCGCAGAAGAGAGGCAGGACCTGTTAGTGAACCTTACAGCTCGTGTTATGAAAGACGAATATAGTGTGTGTGTGTGTGTGTGTGTTTGTGTGTGAGAGAGAGAAAGAGCAGGGGATGGAAAGATCCATCTTTACCGTTTTTTTAAATGGTTGAAATACATAATCTCAGTTTAAAGACACAATGGAATCAAAATGATTATGTTAGCTTTAATAAACAGCATTTGGTGGTTTTCAAGCTACAACCGCTAAACTCGGCTCAGACCTTCAGACTGGCTCCGTTTGCTGTAAATAAGATTATTAAGATAATTGTCAATAAGACTTGTATAGTATTTAAGTTGCCTATCACTAGCAAAGCTTGATGACTATCCTATGATAACATACTTAAATATGATAGCAACATGCTAATTCATGTTAGCAACATGCTAAATCAAGTTAATGCTATTCATGCTAGCTACATGTTAAATGAAGTTATCAATATAGTAATTCATATATAGCAACGTGCTAAATCATGACATGACAACTTGTTATCATGCTGACAATGTGCTAAATCATCGTAGCAACATGCTAATTCATGTTAGCAACATGCTAAATCAAGTTAATGTTAGTTCATGTTAGCAACATGCTAAATCAAGTTATCAATGTGTTAAATCATGTTAGCAATATAGTAATTCATGCTAGCAACGTGCTACATAACAACTTGTTATCATGCTGACAATGTCCTAAATCATCGTAGCAACATGCTAATTCATGTTAGCAACATGCTAAATCAAGTTAAAGCTAATTCATGCTCGCAACATGCTAAATCAAGTTATCAATGTGTTAAATTATTTTAGCGATATAGTAATTCATGCTAGCAACATGTTAAATCAAGTTAATGCTAATTCATGCTAGCTACATGTTAAATCAAGTTATCAATATAGTAATTCATATATAGCTACGTGCTAAATCATGACATGACAACTTGTTATCATGCTGACAATGTGTTAAATCATCGTAGCAACATGCTAATTCATGTTAGCAACATGCTAAATCAAGTTAATGCTAATTCATGTTAGCAACATGCTAAATCAAGTTATCAATGTGTTAAATCATGTTAGCAATATAGTAATTCATGCTAGCAACGTGCTACATAACAACTTGTTATCATGCTGACAATGTCCTAAATCATCGTAGCAACATGCTAATTCATGTTAGCAACATGCTAAATCAAGTTAAAGCTAATTCATGCTCGCAACATGCTAAATCAAGTTATCAATGTGTTAAATTATTTTAGCGATATAGTAATTCATGCTAGCAACATGCTAAATCAAGTTAATGCTAATTCATGCTAGCTACATGTTAAATCAAGTTATCAATATAGTAATTCATATATAGCTACGTGCTAAATCATGACATGACAACTTGTTATCATGCTGACAATGTGTTAAATCATCGTAGCAACATGCTAATTCATGTTAGCAACATGCTAAATCAAGTTAATGCTAATTCATGTTAGCAACATGCTAAATCAAGTTATCAATGTGTTAAATCATGTTAGCAATATAGTAATTCATGCTAGCAACGTGCTACATAACAACTTGTTATCATGCTGACAATGTCCTAAATCATCGTAGCAACATGCTAATTCATGTTAGCAACATGCTAAATCAAGTTAAAGCTAATTCATGCTAGCAACATGCTAAATCAAGTTATCAATGTGTTAAATCATGTTAGCGATATAGTAATTCATGCTAGCAACGTGTTAAATCATGACATGACAACTTGTTATCATGCTGGCGAACATACTAAAACATGCTGGCAATGTGCTAAATCATTCTAACCTGTCACTCACATGACATCAGCCAATAGCAAACCACAACCATCCAATCAGTTCCGCACAGACACAATCAAGCCCCGCCCACATTTGTTCTTGTTCCGGAAGCGATTCTCTCAATATACGACACAATAGAGAAGAAAATAATCAGTCTGGAGACATGGGAAGTGACGTCATGGCAACACCGACTGGTTGTGATATTAAAGGCAAATATGAGATATATATATATATTTTTTTTTTTAAATGTAAGGAGCAGAGCGGAGGATGTGTGTGTGTCCCCGAGACAGTCCGGTCCGTCACTTACCATAAATCCACTTCTGACCTGATCCAATCTGAGACCGGCACAGACTGAGTTTACTCTCAGTGACTTTGTGAAAGTGAAATATTATATTTGTGAAGTATTTTTAGATGTCTAGACTAGATCTACAGTCCATTTAAATGTGACATCCTCCAGGACTGTCCGACTATCACCGTTCACTGTAGGACAGAAGATTAACCAGTGAGATCTCTTTAAAAGATAATCTCTGTAAATATATTTGTATTTTTTTGTTTGTTTTTAATATATTTTTTATTTTTTTAATGTATTGAAAAATATTTATTTATTTTATTTGTATTTTATTTAATTTATTTGTATTGTTTTAGTTTTTAATTTGACTTATTTTAGATTAATTGTATTTTTTATAATAAATGTTGACACTATATACACTACAAATTCTCTTCTGCTCACCAAGACTGCATTTATTTAATCGGAAATAGAGTAAAACCATTAATATTCTAAAATATTATTCCAATGTAAATCATCTGTTCTTGCCTTAAAACATATAAGCCCAAACATCTGCACTTTTCCCATCAAGGAAAAAAAAAATTGTTTTGTTTTTGTTTTTGTTTTGTTATTTGTTTTGTAAATGCATAGATATACTCTGTCATTTTTAAAAAGCCTATACAGTATTGCCCTTGGAACATAATTATTTCAAAAAGCTACGCAGTGTATGTTCTCGCTAATAATACAACAATCGCAAATGTTAGATTGTTGTATCATAATAGTATAATAAGTTCCCCTTACTTCTATAATTCTTACAGTATAAATATATATCTTTTAATTATAATGGTTGTTACCCCTTTATTCCCCAAACTTTACATATTGTTCCTTTATTCTTACTTGTAAGTTACACTGTTAATTCCTCTTAATTACACAGTACTTTCCATGCTCTAATCTAAAGCGTTAGTGAATCTTTTGTAACATTATCAATGTATGTACTGTCATGTCACTTCTAATCAATTTAATGTGTTCGATTTGGACCAAAATCAGTCGCCTATACTGTGAGATCCAGGATTAGTACACAAAGTTCAAACGTGATGTTTCCACCTCATCCGACCGATGACTCCGTGCATTCAGCTTTATAAATCAAGCCCGTTTATTTAGACACGTTTACGATCCCCGACGAAGCATTTTTCCAGGGTACGCACTCCTTCACTGATAGTGTATAAACAGCTTCATATGAAAATGCTATTTATAGTTGACAAAAGTATGAAAACAATTAAACGATTAAAATATGCCGTATATGGCAGAAATGGCAGAGAGCTCAAATCCTCATTCAAACCCTTTAAATGTGAATGTGCCCCTCGTCTGCAGTGAATGCCAGGATTAGGAATTATGTAAGAGTGCGGGAACATTGGAAACACCACAAACGATTGATCTAGCAGAAGCTTTTAGCGGGAACAGCAGGACGATACGGAGAGAAGACGAGACGAGAGGAGGGAGACAGGGAAATAAGGGGCTAATTTGAGTTTACATCTGACACTTTGTGTTAATGGTGCCGGGCAATGAGAGAGAGAGAATGAGAGAGAGAGAGAGAGAGAGAGAGAGAGAGAGAGAGAGAGAGAGAGAGATTTTTGACTTTTGACTTTTAAAACTCTTTTAACCCTTATGCTGCATTAAGGACATTTTTGGTCTTTTGCAGTTTAATTTCTTTGACCATTTTGGCTGTTTTAATGCAAATGGTATGAAATTTGGCAAAATTGTGACTTTTTGGATACATGGAAAAAAATGTGATCCCATTTTGCAAAATATGTATAACACACACTGTGTAGATCAAATAGTAACACTCAGCACCATAAAGACCAAAAATGGCCCATTGAAACCCATTAAAAGGTTGTTTAACTCTGAGGCTGTCAGTAATACATGAAACATGATTTTTGCACAAACATCCTTTCATTTTGAAGCAAAAGCATTATATTTGCATTATATAGTGTATTCCACCAGATGACGTCACTACATATTTATTCCCTATGGGTGGAAATGCACCTTATTTTAGGCAATAGGCAATGTTTAATAGGTGGCCATTTTTGGTCTCTAACGCGCTAAGTGGGATTTTTTGCAAAGTGGGACTGTGATAATCCAAATCTAAAGTTTTCTCTTTGCATTTAGTTTATTGAAAATAATTGAATTTTTGTGTTTTTTCCTCTTATACAAATCGATGGTTTCGCAAACAAAACTGGTAATTAAAGGGTTAAAATCCTGAAATTGAATACATTTTTGGTAGTTATGATGAGGACTGATGCTGGTTAAAAGATTTAACTTGGTAAAAGTGGAAAATAATAATAATATATAATATTTTAGGCAATGTTTAATATGTGGCCATTTTTGGTCCTTAATGCACTCAACGGTGTTAAAAATCTAATGCAGCACAAGGGTTAATCAAACAGCTAGTTAAAAAGCATTATTTTCACCACACAGACAAGACAAAAAAAAAATACGAAAAAAAATAAAAAAAATTTAAAACAAAAAAAAAACCAATTAAACCATAACTCTCCAAACACATTTCTCACCACAAGAGCATTTTTCACACTCCACCTTGCATCAAAAAAATCCATATTATTTGTTAATTTACAATAGGCATATTACAATAGGCATATTCCACCGCAACCCGATACATTACCGATGATTTAAACCCATAATAAACAGATTTTTTGTAGTAGTAGTAGTATACTTTATTATCCTCGAGAGGAAATTTGCTTTGGACTACAATGGTTGCTGCATGTGCATAGAAATATACAATATACAAGTATAAAAAAGAGAAAAGACAGTTAATTTTTAAAAATGTAAAATTAATAAGATAGACTGTTATTCAAAATACGTTCAGACATAGGAACAAAAGAATTTTTATACCGATTTATGCAAACATAAATCCAAGTACAGCAAATATTTTATGCAACAATTCAAACAAGGGAGTTAATCTAAAACAATCAGAAAAAAGTAGAAAAGAAGATTACAAAACGGACATGTAGATGAAACCATTGCAAGGGAGAGAGAGAGAGAGACACACACACACACAGTTTGACAGCACACTCCCCTGTGCGGGAACAGATTGAGGTTTATTTGAGCGTCATTAATGATGTGAGGACTGACGTGTTCCTGAAGTTTCCGTGATGTCATCATCGTTCCCATCCCGCCGCGCGCTGATCCGGAGACGACTTGCACGTGCTTTCACTATCTGTATATTTCAATGGCATCGCTGTCGCTGGTGAAGTGGATTTACTTACTGTAGAGTTAACAAAAGTTATCATGAGCATTGTAAAGCAGATGTCTTAAAAGATTAGTTCACTTTTGAAAAAACTTTAGCTGATAATTTCCTCACCCCCATGTCATCCAAGATGTCCATGTCTTTCTTTCTTCAGTCGAAAAGAAATGAAGGTTTTTGATGAAAACATTCCAGGATTTTCTCCATATAATGGACTTCAATGGGGTCCAAACGGTTCAAGGTCCGAAAGACAGTTTCAGATGCAGCTTCAAATGTCTTTAAACGACTCCAGACGATGAATAAGAATCTTATCATGCGAAACGATCGGTTATTTCAAAACTTATTCCAAAAATGTAACTTTTCTAAGGACAAATGCTAGCCTTGCTCTATTCTGTGAGGCGCGTTTGCAACGTCACGTAATACGTAATTACGTTCAAAAGGTCACGGGCGACGTAGCCAGAACTACAGAGTCAGAGTGTTTACAAGTTGAACGCATAGGTTGAACGTGCAAACTAACTCAAACGCCGTTTACAAAAAAGGAATTAAAAGGTAAAACAACGATGTCGGACGATTTTGATTCTGTACTTCCGGCTACGTCGCCCGTGACCTTTTGAACGTAATTACGTATTACGTGACGTTGCAAACGCGCCTCATAGCATTTGTCCTTAGAAAAGTTACATTTTTGGAATAAGTTTTGAAATAACCGATCGTTTCGCATGATAAGATTCTTATTCATCGTCTGGTGTCGTTTAAAGACATTTGAAGCTGCATCTGAAACTGTTATTAACTGTCTTTCGGACCTTGAACCGTTTGGACCCCATTGAAGTCCATTATATGAAGAAAATCCTGGAATGTTTTCATCAAAAACCTAAATTTCTTTTCGACTGAGGAAAGAAAGACATGGACATCTTGGATGACACGGGGGCGAGTAAATTATCAGCAAAAGTTTTTTCAAAAGTGAACTACTCCTTTAACAAATGTCGAACGGGAATTTTTATTACGAGCAGTTCATTCATACCTACGCAAGATCGCTGTGGAAATACAGACCGGAAGTCAAAAGACGCCGAGCGCAGCGCTGAAAAGGGGCGGGGCTACACAAGGTCTATAATAACACATGTAATCTTATCTTATCTCCCACAGCTCTCGAGGTCCACGTCCCAGAATCCCCTGTGGTGTCCCAGTTTGGGATGGACACAGTCCTGAACTGCTCTTTCTCCGGGGTCTCAGAGTTTAACCTGTCGGACCTGAGTGTGTTCTGGCAGCTGTCGGACACTAAGCGCAACGTACACAGCTATTGGCTGAACCGGGATCAGCTGACCGACCAAGACGAGCGCTTCTCCAACCGCACCAGCCTGTTCCCTGGTCAGCTGAGGTTCGGGAACGTCTCGCTCCTGCTGAAGAACGTGCGCGTCGCGGACGAGGGAAGTTACTCGTGTTTCGTCAGAGTCCAGGAGTACAGCAGCGGAGCCATGCTAATGCAAGTCGCAGGTAATCAACCAATCAGAGAAGAGGATTGGCCATCACACGGGAAGTGAAGCTCTCCTATGAAAACGGAATGTGACATTCAAGCTTAATTACTAATTAATTACATATAGATGGATGTTAGTGTTGCCTCTGTCGACAGCATTTGTAGCGATTAAAATACTTTTAATAGTTTTTAAAACAAAAATCCCTCTTACAACACACAGCATGAATTATTTCGGAAAAACACTTTATTTTAAGATGTTACAGTGTAATTATATATTTAAGTACTGAGTACATGTACTTACTATAGGGTAGGATTAGGATTATACAAAATTTAATGTTATTATTATGCTAAATACATGTCACATATGTAACATGGACAGTGTAAAATAAAGTGTTACCCTTGTTTTTTTTTTAGTATTATATACGTAATAAAAAGCCTAAATTAAATATTTTTAATTCAATAATCTCTTCAGAAGACTTTGATTTGGTTTTGTGAATAGACATTCAATGGAGGGAAATAAATAAACAAACTTCGTTGTTTGAGTTTCAAAGATGAACAAAAGTCTTATGAGTTTGTAACAACATTGTGTGATATATGTATATATATATATATATATAAAAAATCAAACTCAAATTATACTATAATAACACTGCTTTCTGGTATTAACCTTTCAAAATAAACTTTCTCTGAGGGTTTTATTGAAAATCAGCACCGCATGCTAATTAAGACGCCAAATCAAATGTGCTAATTAATGTGCAAAAAAAAATAAATAAGAAAAATCTAAAACTAGTTAACCTCACTAATTGAACGATCGTTTGTTGGTGATTTGTTTCTGCACGCGCCTCATTTTCTTGAATAAACTGAGGACCAAGTTTCCTGTGATGATTGACGTAATGCCACGAACGCCGTCAATAGAGCTTAACTTGCACTGCCTCCATGCGTTACTCTAATCTAGAAAAATCAATATAATCCATATCATCTACTGTATATGAGAGCTGAAATATCAAAGCGCTTCATATCATCTATATCATAAAGAAGGTGAACAGATACTGCATATCAAAGCTTTATTATGTACTGTATACTTCACGTAATGTGTGTTATTATGGATATTGCAGGCGTGTTGTTGTGTGATTGATATCTATGCACATCTTGATTATTGGCCATAAAATGCTTAGTGCTTTTGCAAAGGCCCAATAAAGACCACAATCATTTATATGCGATTCTCACAATGACCCTGATCAATATACAGTCATATCGATTGTGAGGATTTCGTGTGATTGATGGCACGCGTCCGCAATCCCTGGAGAACGTGCTCAACTGTAGCCGCCTATATGTGTTATTATTTTTATGGCTGAGTGCACTCAGACTTACCGGGGTACATCATTATTTATGATCTATAGATGGCATTTTCCCATTCTCCCCTCAGTCTCTCTCGCCGCTCTCTCTCCATGCATTGAGTTAAGTAATATTAATGCTCGGAGACGCACCACTCCTGTCTGCTTCTGTACGTCTAATGAAGATTAAACAAAAGCAATCCTGTCATGTTCAGTGTTGAACATTATAACCTTTCCTGTTTATTAGCAGTATGAATTTGGGCTCCAATACGATTCCTCTTCAGGAGACTTTCAATTAACATCACACAAATGTGTCATAAATTATGGGTTTATATGACACTTAAGGGCTTTACTCGCCCTCGTGTTGTTTCTTCCAAAAGAAAAAGACGTGATATGATAAGATTATGAACATATTGAACATAAACCTGAATGTGAGTTTGGTTACAACATCAACGTATTTGGGGGCGTTATAGAGTAGAGAATGATCCCCTTATAATTATAACAGTGATTAAACCCAAAGTTAATGTGTCTGGGGGGAATGAACTCAATAGCATGTGAACTATGATTAGCAGCATAGTTTTATTGGTGCAAATGGTCAGTAAATATGCTCTCTTCAATAATACTACATTCTCAAATGTCAAAGTCAAACGTAAGTTGTTGAGAGATATATAAGTATTGTTGTAATCAATCAACTGGTGAAGTATGGTGATAATTATTAGTTATTTTACCCCGGGGTTATTCACCGCTTTAAAGGAGTAGTTCACTTTTGAAAAATTAGTTCAAGGTCCAAAAGACAGTTTTTAAGAAATTAAGATTTTTGATGAAAACATTCCGGGATTTTTCTCCATATAATGGACTTCAATGGGGTCCAAACGGTTCAAGGTCCAAACGAGAGTTTCAGTGCAAACTGTTCAAAGGGCTTTAAACGATTCCAGACGATGAATAAGGGTCTTATCAAGCGAAACGATCGCTCATTTAATAAATAAATAACAAAGTTTAAGTTTTATAAGCTCAAATGCTCGCCTTGCTCTGTTCTCTGATGACCGTTCGTGACTCTCCTGTTCATGAAAATTAACGAATCTTTTCCGAGTCATTTGGTTCATTCAACGAACGAAACGAACGTAATGACTCAGAAAAAGATTTGTTCACTTTGAACAGTTTGCACCTAAACTGTCTTTTGGACCTTGAACCGTTTGGAGAAAATCCTGGAATGTTTTCATCAAAAACCTTCATTTATTTCCCACTGAAGAAAGAAACACATGAACATCTTGGATGACGTGGAGGAGAGTAAATCATCAGGAAATTTTAATTATGAAACGAACTACTCCTTTAATGATAATAACCCTCCTTCAGACCACTGGTCCAGTCTTAGGGGCTGTTCACACAACACCGTCTATAACTGAAAACGTCAAATTTTGTACGTGTTTTGGCCGTTTATTTACACGACAGCCTGAAGATGCAATGTTTTGAAAACGGTCACCATGTAAACAACAAAAACGCGAATCTCTGAAGACAATGACATCATGCTCATATTACGTGTTCAATCTATAGTGTTTCATCGCCATCTAGTGGCCTGGCAGAATACAGCGTTTTTAGTGGTTTTTGCGTATCCGTGAGAATGAGGATGTCGTCTGTAGGGGAAAACATCTCCGTTTTAAGAATGTCGTTGTCATGTAAATAACTCGTCTTCTCTCGCTCTCTCCAGCGCCGTTCTCCAAACCCCTGGTCACCTGGGGCAGCGAGTCCCTCCTGAAGCCCGGGGACGCCGTGGCCCTCACCTGTGTGGCGTACGGGGGGTATCCCGAGGCGCAGGTGCTCTGGCAGGACGGCGCGGGGCAAAACCTCACAGACAACGTTACCGTCTCGCAAGTAGCGAACGAGGAGGGTTTGTTCAGTGTGAAGAGCGTCCTGACCGTCATTCTGGAGCCCGACAGCACATACACCTGCAGACTGACCAATCCACTGCTGGGAGACGAGGCGCTCGCGTCGGTTACCATCACGGGTGAGTCGCTGAGCTCAACCGAACCAAAAGATCATTTCCTGATGACTTCCCAAACCTCCACAAAAATATATCATCTGCAATCATGATATTCTTTTATAAAAGGTATAGTTTCAGTCCTTGATTCGGATTGGTCAATAGCTGTGCTTTTGAATAAAAAAATAAGTACCTTCATAACTTATTGGGAAAAAGTTATTCTCACACAAATCTATCGCGGGGTCTTAAAAAGTCTGAAATTCTGAACTTTAAATTTAAGGCCTTAAAAAGTCTTAAAAACGGCTAGATTTTCATCTGAGGCTTTAAGTTTGATTTAGTCAGGTCTTAAAAAGATTTTACCCTCGTTCATTTGCCAAAACTCTGGCCGCAGAAAGTTATTACAAAGTAGCAGAGTCTCAAACCGGTTCAAACACGCCGCTCGCGTGCTAGCATTAGCTCGTGGTTTGATACGAGGTAGCTCGCCAAGAGGCCGTTCATACACCAGGTTTGCACGCTCAAGTTCATTCAAATATAGGCGCGTCGCATCCACAGCGAGATTGAAAAAATCTCACCATTTCAGATTCAGAATGCCGCAAACGAACCGAAGAACCAACCAATCAGCCCCTTCCGTAACAACATCGAAAGCTCAGTCAACATGACGGATCGCGGTGTGCCCAAACACTACCGGCGTTTCTCTTCTCCGTGAATAAATCTTGTAGCAGAGCTAACGTTACAGCAAGCGTTTCTCGGTGGCGGAAATCCATTGGCTACTAAAACGTCTTTGTCGTTATGGAGAGCGCAGTGCATGGTTGCTTAGCAACGACAGACGCAACAGGAAAATCGGCCCGAGTTTTACTATTAATAATAAAAGATATGGGGATGTGAATGTCAGTAATTTATCATTTTTTACTCAATCTTTTTATAAAAGATTATTTAAAGGCTGAAATACGTGAGGTTTATCTGTTTATAAAACAAGACTTTATTTTAACTAGACTTAACCTGTTGCACGACTTTTAATGGTATTTTAATGTTTATGTAAACAAAAAGTGCATATTCGTGCTAAATTTATTAGCTGGGTTTAGACATACATTTGGCAAATTGATTTCATAGTAATCATGAAATGAAATGTTCATGCCATTTCATCTCTGGGTATATGATCAACTAAAATCAACTATAATTGTGTTTTTACAGTATAAAATGCAAAGTACAAATTTCACCTACACACACACGCATATTATATAAACTCATTTTTTTTTTTTAGTTTTTGGTAATGCGTTGTGCAGGTCTTAAATTTCAATGTTTATGGTCTTAAAATGTGTCTTAAATTTGACTTACTGAAACCCTGTATCATATGACTTGGCATATAGTGTTTAAACCGCTGTTTTAAGTTCTCCACTAAGGAAAAGTGCAGCTTGGACATTCTGCTAATTATCTTCTTTTGTGTTCTCTGTAAAGGTTATATAGGTCTTTTTTGGGTGGTCTGTCCCTTTAAAATCCAATGAACCTCTTACTGCCAAATCCATGGCGAGAAAATAATAACTCGGTCAATTATGGTACGAATCCGATAGGCATCACTGTCAGTTTGCTCCCTTTCTTAAATAAGAAAGTGGATGATAGTTTCACTTCTTTGAAATAGGAATGATTTTGATGTAATATGTAAGAGCTTACATCAGTGCACTGCATTTGAGCCTGTGTCTGTTAGACAATCTCAGACGATATTTAATGTGTCGTTATGAGGACGGATCGGGTTTTTCGGACTACAGTGAGTGATGCTGACGAATGAAGGTCAGATACGTGGATCATCCTGACTACAACAGCCTTACAACTTGTTAGTAAACAAGCGCCAGAATCCGAGTGATCATGCCGACCTCGTTTGATATAAAAATGCATTTGCATTTGTTTACAACGGCTGCTGTATGCTCAACAACTTTGGTGATTAATATTGACCCAGCCGAGATTGCCTGGTTGTTTTTCTATTCGCTTTGAAACAAAACGCTCCACATTTAGATATGGTCAGACACATTGATTCAGTTCTGGAGTAAAGGCAATGATATGCAACCGCTATAACTAGTTAATTTACAAGACATAATAAAAATATTTGGTTACACTTTATTTTAAGGTGCCATTGTTACAGTGTAATAATAACTACATGCACTTACTATAGGGTTAGAGTAGGATTAGTGTTTGGTTGAGGGTCAGTTGCACGCAATTATGGATGTTTTACTGTTATTACTATGCTAAGTACATGTAACAAGGACACTGTAAAATAAAGTGTTGCCAAATAATAATAATAATACCAAAAAAGTCTTTAAGTAAATTGTTACTGTGTATTTTAAAGCAATTGGTCTGTTAAAATGTTTGAAAACAAGTTTTTTAGTTACATCAGTGGCACTGAAATTAATCTTAAAAGTACACAGTGAATTATTCAATTATTTAATAGTTATTGCATAGTCAAACGTGAACTGAACAACCATATCCAGTCATTTGTGGGGAAAAAAAGTTACTGAATTTTAGTCCGAGCTCAGAATGTCTTTCTAAGTGAGGCATTTAGGACTTCTATCACTGAGGAGAGGAAGATCTGTTTAGTATTCAAAGAGCCTTTCTCCGGAAGAGCATGCTGAGGACAAGACCTGTTAAAATGTCACACTTCTCTCCAAATTCCCAATGAAAAATTACAAAGTAATGCAGACGTGCCCTAAAATGAATGAGAATGATGAAAAAAAAAGAGGAGTGGAAAAAGATGTCCATCAAAAACTCTGTCAAGGTTCAGGAAGGGAAAATGAACTGCAGGAGGGAATCGGTCTGACCGGGAGCCGTTGAACGAGGTCAGAGAAACTTCATCTCCATCTCAATTAGCCACAACGTAATTCATCAATTAGCTTCCGTCATTCCACTTAAACTGCTCCTTTAATCCACTGAGCTTTTATGGAGATGTTTATTCCTTGCAGAGAGTATATACTCTATAATGTGAAAATGTAGAAAATTAAATATATAAATCAAAAAATGCACATAAAATAAATTAGAAAATATTAACAAACATAGTCTTATTTTATTACAGATAGTTGCCAAACATTTATGTACTAAAGTAACTAAAACTGAAATAAAACTATATCAACATATTTTAAAAAAACACAAAAGATTATTAGAACTTTAAACTAACGTTAAAATATAAAATCAAAAATCTAAATAATAACAACTATTATAGTATCTCAATCAAATATATTCTAGTATTATTTGTTTATATTTCTTCATAACTAATTTGCTGTATTGAATTTCATAGGCTAAATGAATAATGAAAATCTGAGTAATTTTCATATTAGTAGCAAAAGTGTTTTGTTTTTTTATTCCACTTTCCCTGTAGGTAACGAACACCTAAATATTATTATTGCATTGCTCTCATATGTCATTTTCATAATTTCTGATTTTACCTAGGAGGTTTCACAACATTTCTAAAACTTTTTTTAATTATATATATATATATTAATTTATTTATTTTTTAATGTACAAATGTAAAAAAATAAGATTTTTTTTAAGAAAAGATACTGTAAGAGTGACCCCCCCCCTCTCTCTGTGAAATTGAACACTATTCCAATGTTATTTTCAATCCATATTGATAAGAGCATTAAAATGAGAAAAAAATAATGTAACAAAAAGAAATCAAGAGACATTTAGAATAGATAAAAATGTGCGATTAATCGTGAGTTAACTATGACATTAATGTGATTAATCGTGATTAAATATTTTAATCGTTTGACAGCACTAATATATATATATATATATATATATAAATTGATTTATATTTTTAATGTACAAATGTAAAAAATAAGATTTTTTAAAGAAAATATACAGTAAGATACAGTAAGGGCCGGTTCACATATCGCGTCTTTTGCGCGCTCAAGTTCGTTATTTCAAATGTAGGCGCGCGGTATGCGCGCTCATAATGGAAGCGACGCGGTCGCGGTGCGACGCGCTCGTCTTTTCCAGGCGCGTCCGCGCCGCATCGAGATAAAAACATCTCAACTTTTCAGAATGCCGCAAGCGCACCGTAGGTCACGTGACACGAACCAACCAATCAGCTTCCTCGCCATTTTTGTTACCTCTTCTTAAAATATAATCAAACTGGTCCTTGTCCACTCTGAAATAGGCTTTGAACCTCCCATTGTCCAGGCGGAGTTCCTGAATCAGCTGGTGAAATTCCCCATGGTTCTTGCGTTTTTTTAGTATGGGGTGCACCCAAACACTGCGGCGTTTTTTTTACTTTTCTCAGTAAATAAATCTTGCAACAGAGTTACAGCAAGGGTTTGTCGGTGGTGGAAATCCATTGCTGAAATTTCCTTCATGTAATGGAGAGCGCAGCTGATGGTTGCTTAGCAACGACAGACGCATCTGGAGTGCAACCGCCCTAGCGCTTCTTTGGAAAAAGGAGAACGTGTGCGCCTAGCGTTTTCTACGCGTTTTTAGGCGCGATATGTGAACGGCCCCTAAAGATACAGAAAAAAATTTAAAAAATAAGATTTTTTAAAGAAAAGATACAGTAAGATACAGTAAAGAGTGCAGATACTGTAAGAGTGCCCCCCCCCCTCTCTCTCTCTTCCTTCCAAACATATGATATCTCTGTCAGTACAATGGCTTCACTTTAAGTCCTTCAACATGTCAGCAGCTCCAGAAACAGCAAGTGTAAGTGTGTGTGAGTGTGTGTGAGCATGCGTTTGAGCGTAGTGTTAAATAGGCGCCTCTATCTTGCAACATAGAAAGGAATCATCACTGTCCATCTCTCTTTGCTGGCACAGCATTCTGGGTAAAACCTGTGAGGAAAAATATAGAAAGAGACAGAGAGAAAGAGAGAAACCCACAGCGGTCAATAGACTGACAGAGCGAGAGGAGGAGCGCCGGGGAAACTGGGATGCTTAGACATGTAGCCATGGTGATTTTGCAGTGAATAGTGTAACCATGGCGATGTTGCTGTGGCGACTGTCTAGCATTGATGAACTGATGCTGATGTCACAGCAGAAATGTTTATGGGATGTTGCAGCAAACGTCTTTGTCTTAGTCTGGAACATGAGGCTAAATGCACTGATGTGTTTCCGATTCTGCTGTTTTCCATCTCCATCTGTGTTTAGTGTGTGATGTTGCTGTGTGACCATGAGAAGCTCCAGATCTCCTCTATATCAGAGTCAGTGTTTCTGAACTCCTGAAACGCCTCCACTGTAGTCTTGAGCTGAACGAACACGTCACAATATTCCTCATTATAATAATTAATGCGCAGAATAAAGGGGTGGGGCCTGGTTGAGTTAGTTAGTAGTGTGTTAAACTGGCAGTTATGGAAAGGGGCGGGACCTTTCCCAAGCACACTCGAAGCACTCGACCAATCACAACACCCTGCTCCAGCCGACCAATCAGAGCACAGTGTGGCTTTCAGAAGGAGGGGCTTCATAGAGGCAGGAAGTGAACAGAGCGATACTGACAGACTGGGAAGAGAGGAGCCGCAACACTGGAGAATATGAGGAGAATAATCAACATTCAAGCAGGAAAACCTTTAAGTCATTATCTGACTTTCCTCCACATAGTTTTTATGCATATTTTAGATGCACTGGGAAAGAAATGGTGCAGGATTTACTTTGAAGCAATTTTACTCAGAAATTACTAGTAAATTTCACAAATAATTTTAAAGAAACAGCAAGTAACAGTGAACTAAACATGATATTTTAAAAATAGTGTTACAACTAACAACAAATAATTGTTATTTTCCAATGAGGAAAAATCAAGATGTGAACAACGGCAATAAAAATCTGTTTAGTACAAAGACACGCATATTAACTATACATAATGAAAAATGGGTAACACTCTACAGGGTTTCATTTGTTAACATCACTTTCCTACATTCATTTCAACATTTATATATAATTTTATTATTGTATATGAAGAGTTCAGATGCAAAAGCCTCTAAATGCCATTTGAAATTTTCTTCTAAAATGACCATTTTTATCAAGCTTGTATATTTAAGTTCAGTAATTTCACTTAAATGACAATTAATAGGTAATCTTCATTGCCATTTAAGTGAAATTACTGAACTTAAATACACAAGCTTGATAAAAATGATCATTTTAGAAGAAAATTTCAAATGGCACTTAGAGGCTTTTGCATCTGAACTCTTCATATATTATTATATATTTATTAGCATTTAAAGGTGTATTTATTAATATTAGCTAATGTGAACTAACAAACAATGAATGATTGTATTTTTAGATCAAAGATGAATAAATGCTGTTAAATTATATTGCTCATAGCTTAGAGTTAACAAATGAGATCTTATTGTATAGTGTTACAGAATAATAGATGATTATACAATATTTATTTACAGATTATACAGAATAATTGTGAACAATTTTATTCAAATTTCCATTTTCTTTGTATTTTGCACATATTTCACTAGAAGTGTCAGCTTTACTCTCTTGAACGTCTGGGATGAAAATACTGCTTTTTTTGCAAATAGCTTTTTTTATATTGAGATTTTTGGCTAAATTGGCAGCTTTGATCATCATATTTTGTAGCACAAGCATGCTTTATTTGTTTATTCATACCTCACCCACAAAACTACCTTTGCCTGAGTTTGAAAGCAGGCAGTAAACACTTTCATTTGTTTATTTGTTGTTCTCTACAGAGAACATTATTACTGCACACACACAACCACACGATCTACAACTGAAAATTGTGCATGTAAATTGCGTTCAGCTCATTTTTTTTGGTGTGTTTACATTGTTACCTGATTTGCATAATTCCTTTTGTGAATCAAATGGGGCAAATAAACAACGTCAGTGTCAGCCTGTTCATAAACTCTTCGTTCTGATTTCTTTCCTATCTTTCTCGTCTCACTGTTTTTCATCCCTTCGGTATTTAACTTCTCGCACGTTACACTCGCATGCCTACATATTTAATACGTTTGTATGTATGATGACATCACTCTCTCTCTCTGTTATCATCTGGTCCTCCACTTGTCCCAGCAAACGTTGCCTCTTAAATTGCTATCTGAAAGAGGCAGAAAGAAAACGAGAGAGCGAAACAGAGAGGCGGACAAAGCAAGAGAGAGAGTGATAGCGGCACGAATGAAACCCTTTATTAGTCCTTGTCTCCTTCTCTTCCTCACCGGTCTAATTTGAATGTAATTAGCACATGCATTGGTAGGAGAAACAGCAATCTAAACGAGAGTGTTGTTCAGCGCTGCTTCTTGATGGAGTCCTGTATTCATTACTGTCGGAGACACAAACAACACTTTCACCACGAACACACGCCTGATTGCTCTAGTCACGAGATCACACTGCTAAGCAACCCGAACACACATACACACACCGTTCAACAGCATCAGCACATGCTGGAACACACTGGATATCTCTCTCTATGTGTGTGTGTGTGTCTGAACCAACTTTTCACAACTAGCGCTGATTCAAAACTTTTAAATTAGCTTTGCAATCGAGATGACACAGCAATCCGTTGTAGAGTTCTGGAAGAATCTTTTCAAAAAAATAATTTTCTCCATCGAGAAATAAATTTGCAACAATTTAAAACCATAAACTGTAAAAACACTAGTACTCATACTTTTACACTAGTACTCACACTTTTACACTAGTACTCACACTAGTACACTAGTACTCACACTTTTACACTAGTACTCACACTTGTACACTAGTACTCACAATTGTACTCTAGTACTCACGCTTGTACTCTAGTACTCACAATTGTACTTTAGTACTCAGACTTGTACTCTAGTACTCAGACTTGTACACTAGTACTCACACTTGTACACTAGTACTCACACTTGTACTCTAGTACTCACGCTTGTACTCTAGTACTCAGACTTGTACTCTAGTACTCAGACTTGTACACTAGTACTCACGCTTGTACACTAGTACTCACACTTGTACACTAGTACTCACAATTGTACTCTAGTACTCACGCTTGTACTCTAGTACTCACAATTGTACTTTAGTACTCACACTTGTACTCTAGTACTCACGCTTGTACTCTAGTACTCACGCTTGTACTCTAGTACTCAGACTTGTACACTAGTACTCACGCTTGTACACTAGTACTCACGCTTGTACACTAGTACTCACACTTTTACACTAGTACTCACACTTGTACACTAGTACTCACAATTGTACTCTAGTACTCACGCTTGTACTCTAGTACTCACAATTGTACTTTAGTACTCACACTTGTACTCTAGTACTCACGCTTGTACTCTAGTACTCACGCTTGTACTCTAGTACTCAGACTTGTACACTAGTACTCACGCTTGTACACTAGTACTCACGCTTGTACACTAGTACTCACGCTTGTACTCTAGTACTCTAGTACTCACTCTTGTACTCTAGTACTCATGCTTGTACACTAGTACTCACACTACTACTCTAGTACACATGCTTGTACTCTAGTACTCACGCTTGTACTCTAGTACTCAGACTTGTACTCTAGTACTCACTCTTGTACACTAGTACTCACACTAGTACTCTAGTACTCACTCTTGTACACTAGTACTCACACTAGTACTCTAGTACTCACTCTTGTACACTAGTACTCACACTAGTACTCTAGTACTCAAGCTTGTACACTAGTACTCACACTAGTACTCTAGTACTCACTCTTGTACACTAGTACTCACGCTTGTACTCTAGTACTCACTCTTGTACACTAGTACTCACACTAGTACTCTAGTACTCACACTAGTACTCTAGTACTCACTCTTGTACACTAGTACTCACACTAGTACTCTAGTACTCACGCTTGTACACTAGTACTCACACTAGTACTCTAGTACTCAAACTTATACACTAGTACTCACACTTGTACACTAGTACACTTGTCCACTAGTAATCAGTTATTGGTAAAGGAGTCATCCTTGTTTTTTTTCAACTTTTACGTGGTATGTGATTGTTTCTATACAGAGAAAACACATTTTTGTCATTATCACTTGCTTTTTTATAATTATTTTGAACATCAGTTGAGTGTGTGTGTGTGTGTGTGGTGAGAGAGAGAGTGGGTGTGTGTTTTGATGCTTTCTGTTAAATCCTGTTTGGAATTTGGATTTGCGTAGCCGTCATCTGTCTCGGATATAAAATCATTTTAGTTTTACAACATTACAAGTTAGTTTTAGAACATTACACACACACACACACACACACAGTTCACACACAGATGAACTGCACATCATTGTCTGCTTTATGCGTCACAACATTGTGCTTGTGCGTAATGCAGTTTCAATTAGACGTCTGGAAATGAAGTTGAGATTAGCCGGCTCTTCCAGTTTAAGCCAGACATTGATAGGAAAGTGTGAAATGAGACTGAAACGGCCACCCTGCTGTCGACTAGAGGCTTGTGTTGATGTCACGTGTAAATCATTCACAGCATCAGCATCGTGTCCTTTTAGGATTTAGCAATGATGTTATTTTATATTTTAAATTTAAAAGTAATGCTTTACTTTACTAGTTACTTAATAAAAAGGAATTTGACTACTACACTTGTGTTACTTGTAATGCTTTCCCCCAACACAGATCATTCATGCACCCGATAACGCTCATCTTGCTGGATATAGTGTGAGAGCAGCAGAACGCCACTGGCAGCTGATAGCGGAGGTCATTGTGTCTTAATGCAGCATGTTAGATAATCCCGTTGAACTCTGGACTGTCTATCATAAGTATGAAGTACAGAAAGAAGGGACACTTTGAAGTTGACCTGAATGTGTTTGAAATCGCTCTCGCTTTAATCCCTGAAATGGTGTGTTGCTGCTGGTAAATCTCACTGGAGGCTGGTGTGTTTAACACTGGTCAACATCAAGCTGTTTGATGGGCAACACATTAGTGCGGATGACCTTTGACCCCTCGGGTCATGTCTAACCCCCTCTTGACTGGGTCTTTAATTGCTAATAACAACACTGGGCTAAAAACAACCCAAGGGCTGGGTAAATTTAGTACAGAACACGTTTATCCAGCAAATTGGGTTGTTTATTTAACCCAGCATACTGGGTTGATTCATTTTTACTATAGTACTAGCTTTTTTTTTATCTTTTTTTTTTTTTTACTTCATACATGAATTAATGTTTTTCGATTCATTTAAATAATCTAAACTTAAAAAAAAAAATACTCCACTACTGGTTTGCATGATAATTCCTTTATTTTCGATCATATTTTACAGGATAACATTTTTTATATAGTTTTGAATACATGTTGCATACATTTAAGCTTGTTTAACAAATATTAGAAGTAAAAATGCAACATTTAGAAGTAATTTCAGTGTAATCGACCAGTCTCTGTTGGGCGTAACGGCGCCGGATCTCGTATTACACAACCACCCCGAAAATATGCCATATCGACCGGCTTTAACCACAGATTTAATCATTTTCTTTATTACTGACGCTTAAAGCAACATTAGCTAATGTTTTATTCACAAAATGCAATAAACTTAAATTCAGTGTTCACGCATCATATAGCAGCAATAGCAATACAGATTCCGTATGTGTAGAAATTACTAATTAGAAATGACTCACTTTTACAGTTAAAATATATAAATATACTATAAATATATTACTTGCAGATTTCTTCACTTACTTTTCATTGTTTGTTTATGCCTAACCAAGTAGAATAACACAAAACAAACCTATCTTATGCAATTTTCTTTTCGGGTATCTTTTTTTATAAACAATATATTCAGATTTTTTTTTTGCTGGAAAACCAGACAAAATATATGCAAATATGTCAAACACAAAAAGAGATTCTGGATTTATCTCTGAAGTTTGATGTTCTAGTCGGTACTTTTCACTGGCAAACCCGTCTCTTTTTTATAAATATTTCCCCAGCACACATCTCATCCCATGGCTGGAACACACACACACCTTCTGTCTGTGTTGTGGTACGTATCCCATAATGATTTGATGATCCGTCTCTGTTTACCGGTGTGAGGAGGAAGAGCATTGCATCATTCTCCTGCAGATCTGCTCGGCTGTCCGGGTGTTTTGTAAAGCCATTAAAGATTCACATCTGCTCCCTTCATGCTCTCATTTCAGAGACTATCTTCTGCTGTAGTAAACAGAGAAAGAGAGAGAGAGAGAGAGAGGGGAGAGTGTGAGAGGGAGGGAGCGAGGGAGGGAGGGATGGATGGATGGATGGATGGAGGGATGGATGGATAGATTGAGTTAGTGAGGGATAGATTGATGGATGGATGGATTGAGGGATGGATTGATGGATGGATGGATGGATGGATGGATGGATGGATGGATTGAGGGATGGATGGATAGATTGAGGGAGGGATGGATTGATTGATGGATGGATTGATGGATGGATGGATTGATGGATGGATGGAGGGATGGATGGATTGAGGCATGGATGGATGGATTGATGGATGGCTGGATGGATAGAGGGATGGATTGATTGTGGGATGGATGGATAGATTGATGGATGGATGGATTGAGGGATGGATGGATGGATAGATAGGTAGATAGATAGATATAAGGATGGATAGATAGATGGATGGATGGATGGATGGATTGATGGATGGATGGATATATTGAGGGAGGGAGGGATGGATTGAGGGAGGGAAAGAGGGATTGAGAGAGGGAGGGATGGATGGATGAATGTATGTATTGAGGGAGGGATGGATGGATTGATTAACTGAGAGAGAGAGAGAGAGAGAGAGAGAGAGAGAGAGAGAGAGAGAGAGAGAGAGAGAGAGAGAGAGAGAGAGAGAGAGAGAGAGAGAGAGAGAGAGAGAGAGAGCTGTCTCTGGAAATCAAGGTCTTCAGCTCCACTGCTGTAAAAGAGAGAACAGACTCATCTGCATGTCAGCTCTGCTCATAGATGACCAAACAGAAGTAGAAAAATCCTTGAAAAAAAAATGTTTTTCTTAAGATGATTTGTGTTAATGCACACACAGGTTCAAACTCTCTCTCTCTCTCTCTCTCACACACTCCCACACATGCACACACTCCTGATTTACATACTTTACTCCTAAAAATGATATTTTATTCATGTATAATATGGTGTGCTCCACCAGTTTCGGGAACTAGTGTTTCAGGGGATGGTGTTTCAAGAGCTGGTGTTTCTGGACTGGTGTTTTTCGGGAACTGGTGTTTTTTTGGGAACTGGTGTTTTTCAGGAGCCGCTGTCGTCTCTTCATGAGGTCATTGTAGGGGTTGAACCAAGTTTTTACTTTAAAATTTACAGATAACCACTTTAATAATACAGTTCATACAGTTATATTCACGTTTATGACCCTTGGTGCTTGTAATGATTATTTAAGGATAATAAATGATAGTTTTGTATGGAAATCCAAAGCTGGCAATAAAGATGATAAAACATAGTCACATGAAAATAATACAATAAACGTGAACTAAATAGCATAAAATGTAAAGCAAATCACCCTAATGCACGTTACTGATGACGAAGGAAAGGAGTGACCGTGTGTTTTTATTGGCTGAATGATGATGTCATGGCTTAATTTCACAGATGATTAATTATCTTTCTTACTCTGAGACTGTGTGTTTGTGCTGCTGTATTTATCACTCTCTTCAGATTCAGATTAATGTGTTTGTGTGATGGATCAGACTCATTTTGTACAAAGCAGACGCCGTATCACATTAAAAAAAAAACACACACACATTTTTTATTGGTAATATGAATGTGAATACTAATGAATCTCATTTTGGGCCATTTTTCTAAAAATGAAAATGATATTTTGTTATTGAAAACAAACCCTGAAGATTTTCTTGCTCTGTGAAATTAGTTGTGTCAATTAAGCAGTTAATTTTCCTCAGCAGCTCTCATTACTGTAATGCGAAAAACAGTGATGATATTTAAATAGTTAATTATTTATTCATAATGATAGTATTTGCTGTACTGCCCATAATTTGCTGGTTTTAATTTAAAAAAATAGTTGTGTTTGTGCAGGATTATTTTCATTACTCTATTACAGTAATGAGAAACTAACGAGAATCATCAAGAAAAATCAATCCTTTAGAATAATTACAAACTAACTCAAGTGTAAAACATCTGCATGCTTTACAGTAATGAGAACTAGAGCTGAGTCTAATTTTCATAAAATCTGCTTCTGTTTCTTTATGGAAATATATAGTGCATGTCTTTTGATTTTGTGCTGAAATATGACATGCTAAATACATTGTAATATTTATTTTCATGGCCAGTTTTCCTGTCAGATCAATTAAAATGAATGACCCTATTGTTATGTTGTGTTCCCTGGGTTGTAAATACAAGCTACCATCAGTCCGATTATATTATATTATATTATATTACATTATATTTATAAAACATGAAGTAAATATGTCTAGATATCTGCTGAAATGTAAAACAGAAGCATTGTATTGATCTGAGACATTAGATATGTCGGCATATTTACAAAGGAAACTCACATATTCATATATTGCGTTGTGCACATTTCTGTTCGAGTTTGAGCTCTCTCATTTAAATGAGTGGCGTTACACCATCAGACGAGAGCACTCTTAACATCCAGGAGTGTATTTAGCCAGCATCACACACACACAAACACACACTCTTCTGTGTCTCATCAGCCGCTGTGTCTGAAAGCCTGATCGTATCCGTTGATCTCTGTCACCAGCGTTCGCTTCCTACAGCTCCTCGCTCGCACACGAGATGCTTGTTTCAAAGCTAATTAAAAATTTTGAGTCCAACTTTTTCAGCTGATTATTGCCCCCAAAGTTTGTGGCCAAAAAAAGAAAGAGAGCAAGACAGCACGGGAGAGAGAAAGAGAGCGAGCGAGAGGGAGGGCGAGCAAATGGAGGAATGGAAAAATCAATAGCCCAGTCTCTGCCTCCAACATCTTAATATGAGCGGCGAGGGAGAGATGTGTCGTTCTGATTGAGCTCTCGTCAGCCCGGGTAATGTGACGGGCCTCGACTGGGTCACGTGCCCGGCATCAGTAGGGTCATGTGATCGGCCTCAGTTGGGTAGGATCGGCATCGGTTGGGTAACGTGAACGGCCTTGGTTTGGTCATGTGTCCAGTCTTGATTAGATCACGTGATCAGTCTCGGTTGGGTCACGTGACGGGCCTCTGTTGGGTGGGATTGGCCTCGGTTGGGTCACGTGAAGGGCATCGGTCAGGTCACGTGATCAGTCTCGGTTGGGTCACGTGACGGGCCTCTGTTGGATCGGTTCGGCCTCGGTTGGGTGGGTCACGTGAACGGCCTCTGTTGGATCGGATTGGCCTCGGTTGGGTCACGTGAAGGGCATCGGTCAGGTCACGTGATCAGTCTCGGTTGGGTCATGTGACGGGCCTCTGTTGGGTGGGATTGGCCTCGGTTGGGTCACGTGAACTGCCTCGGTTGGGTCACGTGAAGGGCCTCTGTTGGGTGGGATTGGCCTCGTTTGGGTCACGTGAACTGCCTCGGTTGGGTCACGTGAAGGGCATCGGTCAGGTCACGTGATCAGTCGCGGTTGGGTCATGTGATGGGCCTCTGTTGGATCGGATCGGCCTCGGTTGGGTCACGTGAAGGGCCTCTGTTGGGTCACGTGAAGGGCATCGGTCAGGTCACGTGATCAGTCGCGGTTGGGTCATGTGATGGGCCTCTGTTGGATCGGATCGGCCTCGGTTGGGTCACGTGAACTGCCTCGGTTGGGTCACGTGAAGGGCATCGGTCAGGTCACGTGATCAGTCGCGGTTGGGTCATGTGATGGGCCTCTGTTGGATCGGATCGGCCTCGGTTGGGTCACGTGAAGGGCCTCGGTTGAGTCACGTGAACGGCCTCGGTTGGGTCACGTGAACTGCCTCGGTTGGGTCACGTGAACGGCCTCGGTTGGGTCACGTGACAGGCCTCAGTTGGGTCACGTGACAGGCCTCGGTTGGGTCACGTGAAGGGCCTCGGTTGGGTCACGTGAACGGCCTCGTTTGGGTCAAGTGAACTGCCTCGGTTGGGTCACGTGAAGGGCCTCTGTTGGGTGGGATCGGCCTCGGTTGGGTCACGTGAAGGGCCTTGGTTGGGTCACGTGAACTGCCGCTGTTGGGTCACGTGAACGGCCTCGGTTGGGTCACGTGAACTGCCGCTGTTGGGTCACGTGAACGGCCTCGGTTGGGTCACGTGAACTGCCGCTGTTGGGTCACGTGAACGGCCTCGGTTGGGTCACGTGAACGGCCTCGGTTGGGTCACGTGAACGGCCTCGGTTGGGTCACGTGAACTGCCGCTGTTGGGTCACGTGAACGGCCTCGGTTGGGTCACGTGAACGGCCTCGGTTGGGTCACGTGAACGGCCTCGGTTGGGTCACGTGAACGGCCTCGGTTGGGTCACGTGAACGGCCTCGGTTGGGTCACGTGAACTGCCGCTGTTGGGTCACGTGAACGGCCTCGGTTGGGTCACGTGAACGGCCTCGGTTGGGTCACGTGAACGGCCTCGGTTGGGTCACGTGAAGGGCCTCGGTTGGGTCACGTGACGGGCCTCGGGACGGAGTGACCATGTTGTCCTCCTGGGCTTCTCCTTCTGCACTGAGGGCTGGCCTACATTCGCTCGGCTCGTCTCCTTTGGCTTTAATGAGCGCTGCGATGTGTTTGCTTTGAACTGTACACACACACACTTAATTAGCTGTCCTACTCGACTTCACACTTATTTCTTTCTCGTCCCTCCTTCTCCTACTCTCCCTTCATCCTTATTTCAATTTTTTTTTACCTTGAAATAAGAACTAGAGGTTTATGGATGTGAAACACTATATATTTTTTAATCAACTAGTTTTGGGGTTTTGGGCTTTTTACAGACAAATATTCAACAAATTAGGACACACACACACACATATACTATTAGGAACACCAGACTAATACTGTGTTTGATCCCCTTTCACCTTTAGAACTGCCTTAATTCTGCATGGCATTGATTCAACAAGGTGCTGAAAGCATTCTTTAGAAATGTTGAACCGCGGCTTGTTTTTGTTTTGTTTTGAATAAATAAAATATTGATTGGTAATTGATACCTGAATTATATTTATTAGTATATATTATCTGCGTATTTATTAACCCTCATCTCCATTAAAAAGCATTCTGCAAAAGAGAAAAACTTACAAAATCACTTAGATTTAATTTACAAACATTACCCATCATAAACATCTTAAAGATGATTCGTAAATATCTGTAATAACAAACAGCATTAAAGATGTATTGTAGCAAATTCTCAAAAAAACGTCAAAAATTCTACAAAATCCATGCACATCATAGATGTCTCTATACTCTATGTGTGCTATATTAATCTGTCTATTCAATTTACCTTTATATTGAGTTGAGTTCGCCCGTGGGCAAGGGAAAGGTTGTCAAAAACACTTTGACTTACAATTATCATCGGCTCTGAGAGCCACTGCAACTTAAGTATATTCTTTCCATAATACGTACTCTTTTTAAAAGTATACTGAGGTTCACTTTTGTTCACAAGGGAAACAAACAGAGTGTGTGTTGGTGTGTTTGCAGTGTCTGCTAGATCATGTCTCTTCTGAAAGCTAATAAGCCCTTGGTTTTCTCCCTCTACAAAGTCAAACTCTCAGAAAGAGGATGTTTTCTTGGCAGAATTGCTGATCTGACATAAAAACAAAGGTGCATTTGGCCACATCTTCATCTTTCCTCCTCCTCTCTCACACACACAGGTGGTCATAATATAGTTTTGTCTAGAATACAACAATATGGAAGCAAAACCGTGATGAGCTTCCCCTCATTGTGAAGAAAGATTGACGTCATTTATTCAATCTGAATCCCTCGAAAGGGAAGAAATCAAATCTCCTGTCGTCCTGTTTAGCTAATCCCCGTCCTCTGACATTTCTTGGCGTATTTGCGATTTACATTTATTGTTATTTTTGCTAATCAGAATTCACGGAGATCCCTTAGCGGGCTTGTTGGAGGGGAGCACAATAATGATGGATAAATAAAAATGAATAATCTTTCAAATGTCATGGAGCTCTGGGAGTGTTTTCAGATGTGTTTTATGACGACACGCGTTTGATAACAGACATATGGACAAAGATGGAGAGACTCGAGAAGAAGTGACGACATGTAGAAGCAACAGGACATCTCTGAAGGCTTAGTTGACGAGTTTATGTATCTGACGTGGAGTTAATATCTTGTCATACTATCTAGTCATTGATTAGCATATTCTGTCATGATGATCTATAAATCGTGTTCTTGGGGGCGGGACTTTTTATTTTAGTGTTTAATGTTTAGTGTTGTCAAATTTTAGTGTTAGTGATGTCTCGTGAAGGAGCTCGTTGTAGTTCCTTCCAGCCGTTTGTTGTAGTTCTTAAAAAGTGAAATCTCTGTAAAAGCAAATCTCTCTCTTTGCTTTGAACTTTGAGCGTCGTAACTTTGCAGATGTTGTTTATCCCCTAACAGCGACATTACACACTGACTAAAAGTGAAATCATCAGCAACCTGCCCTTTAAACATGTCCGAGATCTCCTCTTGTGCTTCTGGGATGAAAGAGCGTAACAGAGAATAAAAGTTGACCACCGCTCGCCTCAGTGCAACCCGTCTTGTTTCCAGCTGTTTGTGTTCGGCCCGTAAGGCCTGGTTTCTTCACCGTAACACTCGTGCTGTTGTGGAGCGGCGACTCTCTCTCTCTGTGGTCGGGGAAGGAGAGAGAACGACAGCTTTGATCAGCGTATCAGGAGCGAAGAGGTTAGGCCGGAGGAGTTTGAGCTCTTTATTCCAGGAGATGAAACGAGAGAATCCCACAGAACTGAAGCTGCTGACCCGTGAGTGGGGGGGCGGAGCCTAAAACTCCCCCGGTCGCCATGGAGACGCCGCAATGTAAACAAAAACTGTAACATGTAAACAGTGAACTGAACGTCTCGTAGGCCCCATCCCCACTACCGCGTTGTAGTTTAGAAACGGGGAATTAAAACGAATACGCTTTAGCTGGGTATTAGAATGGATCTCCGTCCACATTAAACCGTCTGAAAACGCGGATCACGTGACCGTTCACCAACACTGGGCATGCAGATTGACTCTTCCTCAGATTTGAGTAGCTAAACTCTGCAAAGAGCGCCGCTCCATGTGCGGTCGATACCGCCGCTGCACCGTCGTAGATCGATGCATAAGAGTTACCCTCATGTCGGCGGTTATAACATTGTCAAATGCAGAATTTACTTGCACAACATCTGCTAGCAAAGTCAGTAACGCTTGTAATTCGTTATCCATGTTGCAGTCTCTAACGTAACTGGTAGTCCAGGCTGTTGTATGTTTTCTTCCGGGGACGGGTCATGTGATGGGTGAGTGACGAATCAGGGAAGGATACGTCATGACTGACACCCAATCAGAGAGCCGAGCGTGAGCCTCCGCGTCATCGTTTCTAAAGTCCTCCGTTTGACCCGTCTTCACTAAAACGCCCTCCGGAGATTCAAAACGCAAAACGACAGCGTTTCTAAACTTCTCCGTTTTCGGTCTTCGCTTGTGCCGTTTTAGACTGGACGGGTGCAAACGTAGCAAAAGGTCGTCGTTTCTAAACTAAAGCGTAGTGGTTCTAAACTAAAGCATAGACAAATTTCGTGCGTGATATTCGCCGACATTTAACGTCTCATGAATTAACAATGGGCGCCAATGTGAGTGTGCACACCGATGCGTAAAAGCGTCATTTAAAAAAAAAAACGCCTCGGGTTAGTTTTTTTAGTTTGACGTGCCGCGTCGAAAACTATCCAACCAAAGAGATTGGCGCTTTTGCTCACGTGTTTGGAGCTTCTGAAGTTACAGTAATAGACAACTCGGGGGCGCTCAAGCACAAAACGGTCTTGCCGAGCACACATACGGAACGGAGAAGAAGATATACGCCAAGTAGCGTCGCCGTCTACGCAGCCTGGAAGAAATAAGACGAGGAAGATGAATGAAGAGCCGCTGGTCTCGTTGGTGTTAGAACATGAAGTATTTGATAAACGCGACTGCGACTACAAACATCTTGATAAAAGGGAACTGATATGGAGTGGTATTGCAGAGCAAATGGGCGCCATCTAATGTCAGGGAATGAATTTGCATGTTCACTCGGCTCATCGTTTGGTGTGAACACAAAAAATGCGTTTTAAAAACGCTGGCGAATAGCGCGTGCTGATATTTGTCCCGGTGTGTCTGGGCCTTAAAGGGATACTCCACTTTTTTTGGAAATAGGCTCATTTTACCACTCCCCCAGAGTTAAACAGTTGAGTTTTACCGTTTTCGAATCAATTCAGCCGATTTTCTGATATTTAGAATAATATCAGTAACCAGACAGTTTCTGGTCTCATTGACTTCCATATAGGGTTGGGTATCGTTTGAATTTGAACGATTCTGATTCCGATTCCGATTCCTTGTTTCGATTCCGGTTCCTAACGATTCTCGATTCCGATTCTTTTAAGAGGCAGGGTCAAAAAAGTTTAGCTAACCTTGTTAACC
This sequence comes from Pimephales promelas, assembly GCF_988280905.1. Lineage (NCBI taxonomy): Eukaryota > Metazoa > Chordata > Actinopteri > Cypriniformes > Leuciscidae > Pimephales > Pimephales promelas. The sequence goes on from NC_142778.1 coordinate 745,673, forward strand.
AACGGCCTTTCTGAAGGAAATAATCCTTTCTGAAGGAAATACTCCTGTCACAAATACTCCTTCTGTCACAAATTTTGCATTTTGCCGAGATTTCTTTATTTTTAGAAAAGTGAAGTCACACTTTGGACCGCTGACGTAAGCTACTAATGTTCGACTCGCGCGGTTATGCCAACACTTTCGGTAGACGCTTCTTCGTTGGTGTTGTTCAGCGGTTTCTTCTTCCGCTCGGCGGACTGTGAATATCGAAACTAGGAATCGAAATTTTAACTTTTGAACGATTCCGGGAAAAACGAAAAGTTAGTCCCGGTTCCAATCGATACTCGATTCTCGATACCCAACCCTACTTCCATAGTATATTTTTTCCTGCTATGGAAGTCAATGAGACCAGAAACTGTCTGGTTACTGATATTCTTCTAAATATTAGAAAATCGGCTGAATACATTCGGAAACGGTAAAACTCAACTGTTTAAAAATGAAAAAAAAATAGTGGAGTATCCCTTTAAGGCTCTTACCGCAAGCTAAGCTCAAAGGTCGGCAGTCCGGCTGAGTGATTCGGACACCTTTTCGAACTCGCCTCAATGGCAGAAGTGTCCCAATCACCCCGAACTCTCCCGATATACTTCCGGAAGCGAATGAACGGTCACTTTTTTTATATCTCTCTCTGCACTGGCGCTCAGTGTGTCCAAACTCCAGCGCTGGAACATATTGTTCAGAGTGTAAGAGATGTAAAATGCTCGTATGCGTCTGGCCCACAGAAGCCAGACTCTTGAGAAACTGTTGGAGGTGAGAGCCAAGATGAACGTGCGTCCTTGTGTGTCTTTGGCAACTGAGAGAGAGAGAGCAAGACAGAAAGAGATGAATAAGGGCTTACAGAGGAAGATGATGGGTGATGAGAGACATTTGGGATATATCTATAACAGAGGGAAACAAAATCACATCATCAAACAATAGTAAGAGAGAAATATGAGCCTACAGGCCTTGAGGGACAACAGCGCTGAAATGGTAGACTTTTACAACATTTATCTTCATCAGGACTCCTTCACTGAGAGAGAGAGAGGAGAGAGAGAGAGAGCAATGCACTTATGCGGATCAGATAGAAGTTCATTTAAGGAAAAAATGTAACCTCATTTTAGTCACCAGTCACCACCAATAATTAACATTTTTGTAATGTTTTTGCTAAGTCTCTTCTTTTCATCAAGTCTGCATTTATTTATTATTACAATTTATAAGAACTGTTTTCTGTTTGAATATATTGCAAAACGTCATTTATTCCCGTCAACGCTGAATGTTCAATGCCCTGTCAATTAAAACATTTAATTTAATTTAATTTAATTTAATTTAATTTAATTTAATTTAATTTAATTTAATTTAATTTAATTTAATTTAATTTATTTAAATAAATAAAATAAAATTTAATTTTATTTTATTTTATTTTATTTATTGTCTGTTTATTATTATTATTATTATTATTATTATTAATGTATTTATTTTATTTTTATGTATTTTAGTTTGTTTTATTAATGTCCCATTTCATTTTAATTTCATACATTTTTTTTAATTAATTCATTTTAATTTTTAAATAACTAACAGTTGCATAATTTCACTACCTATAATGTGATACATGCCTGCGAGGCCCACAAGCATGATGTAATATGATACACAATATGGTTTTGGGAGGGTCAGAGCAGAACAGTGGTCATCGGTTCAGGCTCGTTCGAGATCAGGATATATTGGACTCTTACAGTCAGGAAATCAGCATCTGCTCATGTGGTAATTTAGTCTGATTTAAACTGTCTCTGACCTTCGTTAATGAGGCCCGAGCGAGACT
>NC_142778.1:1810000-1847500 GCF_988280905.1 Pimephales promelas
CTTGCTGCCATATGATCAATAAACCTTCAGTTAACCCTATAAATGCTCGAATAGCCAATTCATCCGAAATGTATTTGCTGTGTAAGCCTTTTTATTTCCATCGTCCTCATAGTCTGGCAAACGTGGCACTCTGCACGTCTTCTCTGCCGTCGGGATCCCGGGATTCAATCCAGCAGCTGGTCATGATGGTGTGAGCTATAAATACAGTGACTTTTGGTCATTTTGGACCATCCAAGCCTTCATTATGCCTTAACCACAACACCACACCCATCAGAGGACTGAACCAGCCTTGGCAATGACACTGCCAGCTCGGGAATGGGAACCATCCGAGATTACTACAGTGACATTAAACAAACAATGGACCAGAAAGTGGTTTGGATTGATGGGGTATCTCGCTCGTAACACATAGCAGACTTTGTAACATCATAGTTTCTAGTGATGTTTGATTGCATGTCAAATGAAATATGAACCTATTTTATGTGGTATAAATGAGTCCAGCATTTCCTAAAGAGCACACATGGTTATGTAATATCCTGCTAGAACAGAGAGAAAAAACTGAAACCTGAATCTACAAAATTTCACTGTAGTTTTCAGCCCTAATAAAAACTGTAAGTCATCATGGGACATGATTTCTGAGGACATGTGGTAAAAGATCACCCCCAAATGACTAATAACAGACATATATGATATATATATAAAGTAAAATCAGATGATAAGATTAGTTAAGGTGTTACATTGAATGTTTAAACTGCATGCGAGGTTATATTAAACACTTAAACAATCTTCGGATGTCCTATCCATCCTTTCTGATCCTATTGTGAGTTTTGGTCCATTCATTGTGTTCCTCTTTTTCTGTCTCTCGTATAATTGTGTGTATATGTTTCTGTAATTATGAAACTCTGTTGGAGATCACAATCTCAAGCCGCTGATGGATTCGGTTCAACAAATGGTCTCAGCAGGGTTTCACTCATCATAACATCATCAACTTTTCTCTGTTGAAATGCCTTATGAAGCAAACATTTCTGCTCTGTGACAACATTATAAACCTCAAGAGGGTGTCTAAAAGTGTGACCTAAAGAACATGTCTGAGAATAAGCAAAAGTGCTCTGAATTGCACCCAATATCAACAACGTTATTGAGAGTGCGCTATTGATGTGATATACTCACTTGTTATAACACTTCATTAAAAAAAAATAAGGTATGTAACTTAGATTTTCGACACAATATATCCCAGATTGTTTCCAGTACTTCTCCAAGCATCAAACGTTCCCGAATGAATCGGCTGAGTGAACGATTCAATGACTCACTCATAAAGACATTGGCTGCATCTGAATTTGCATAGTATATAGTAGGTCAGAAACTGTATGTAAAAAATATAGTTATGCCAGTCACCGCCTGCGTCTGAAATTGAAATTGACAACTAGACTTGAAGTTAATCTGTCACATCCAATGTCGACAAATCCCTCATTTTGATTCAGATCAGATTATACGGACCTTGTTCAGTCTGAGAATTTTGCCACTTTCTTATTTCATATTACAATTACTCTGAATATAAGATTCGATTTGTCTGAAATTGCATACTTTCCTTTAGAAACATGGCGAAAATCCGGTGTGGCAAGCAGTTGTCCATGAGGGGCTGCCGCTTTTACTTTCTTTTGTGTTTATTTATATATTAAAGTGTTAAAAGTTTGCCCGTTCCCTGAATTACGAACCTCATTACATCTGGAAAGCACAAACAAGCTGCATAAACAGTGCTGTTGAAATATCAGAACTTTGAATGCTGTTCAACCAATCAGATCGGTTCAAATCTGATGTGTTATGAATATTTAGTAGCCTTTCCTACTCTTGTTCTTTTTTTCTCTATATATATATATATTTAATATCAGGTTGCTGTGACCTTTGCACAGGAATATGATACATCCTATGCCTATTGAGAGGAAGCATATATTTTCCTTCCCTGCAGGTTGGAGAACACAAGCAACTCCCTGTATCTGGGATAAATGTCCCAACAAAGGCAATCATTGAGCTCAGCTTCACCACTAAGTAGTCAAATAAATCAGGTGTTCCCTTTGCCAACCTAAATCCCACTGCAATCTCAAAACCATATAGTCAAATAGCATCATTTAATCCAATTATGTACACTCTAAACAATGCTGGGTTGTTTTAACCCAACTTTGGGTCAAATATGGACAAACCCAGGCACTGGGTTACATTTTTCAAATGACATTTTTAACCCAACGTTTGGGTTTGTCCATATTTTTCCCAAAGTTGGGTTAAAACAACCCAGCATTATTACACTCTAAAAAATGCTGGGTTGTTTTAACCCAATTTTGGGTAAAATATGGACAAACCCAGCCATTGGGTTACATTTTTAAATTAAATTTTTAACCCAATGGCCGGGTTTGTCCATATTTTACCCAAAATTGGGTTAAAACAAACCAGCATTTTTTAGAGTGTGGTGTGAAGTAGGTGCACTCTAAAAAATGCTGGGTTGTTTTAACCCAATTTTGGGTCAAATATGGACAAACCCGAAATGTTGGGTTAAAAATGTAATGTAAAAATTTAACCCAACGGCTGGGTTAGTCCATATTTGACCCAAAGTTGGGTTAAAACAACCCAGCATTTTTTAGAGTGTGACTAACACTCAGACACTAGTTGTGGTTGGTATGTCCCGAATGCCAACACTCAGTAAAGAGAAAGACACATATTAACTGTGAGATTTTAGTTTTTGGTTGACTTCGACTGATCATGTGTGGGTTTATTTTTAAAACTGAAGTGTAAATAGTGCACTCTAAAAAATGCTCGGTTGTTTTAACCCAATTTTGAGTAAAATATGTACAAATCCAGCCATTTGGTTATAAATGTAATTTAAAAATGTAACCCAATGGCTGGGTTTGTCCATATTTTACCCAAAATTGGGTTAAAACAACACTCAAAAAAAAATGAACTAGGGAGGTTGTGCACTTTACATAATATAATTATATATAGGGCCTAGTTTACTTATAATAATTGTGTTTTTTTACTTTAAATGTTTTTTGGTTTTTTTTCTATGAAGGTCTATGTAATTGTGTCTCAACTTAACAGTACAAAATCCTAATGTGTTGTCTAAACACAAACCATTTATGTTAAGTAAAAAAATGTGTACATCCAGAGGGTGGCAGTATAGTGCGAGCCGACTGCCATTTTGCCCGAACTTAATTTGATTGTGTTCAATCTGCTTAAATCTATGAACAACTTAAGTTTACTTAAGTTTTATAATTTGTGTTGCCTTAACTGAAACTGGGCAGTGCTTTTAGTTCCCAGCATGCTTTGCATATGGTTGAATTAAGAGAGAATAAATGTTAAAATTAAGTGTCATATTATCTTTTTTTGTTTTGTTTTTTGAGAAATTTAGAAAAGGGGAAGACTTGATAGTATGTAATAGTGTTTAATGTTAAATTACTTTGGAATTATTAAACCATTTAAATTACAGTGGGTTACCATTGTGGAGAAGAGTGGAGCATTTTGTTTGTCTGTCGACTGATTTCATTATTTTCAATTGTTTTGAATGAAGGAGCATGTGAATCTTAGCATTCAAGATGCTAGCAAATAGCTAGCTAAAGTCTATCAAATTAATTTTCACTGAATCAAATGATATATAAATGGATGAATGAATATAATAAAATGCCTTTGAATCATGCCAGGAAGCCTTTAAAAATTCCCGTTGAGACTTTAAAATGACATAATTCTATTCTAAATTATGTTTGTTTAACGTAATTTAGTTATGTGGAACCTGTTGACAAATTCAAAAGCCAACATATAATTTTTTTGAGTGAACCGAGCGAGTGCGATATCTCATGTCATCATTCCTAAAAATAGCCCAGTCATTACTAATCCAGAAGTCATCCAGCCGTCTGAAAACAAAGTGATGTAACTCACGCAATGATGTAACTTCCTCACCGGCGAATGAGACAAAATATCATCACTTGCATCAAAACAGAAGCAATTCGACTTAATTATTCAATATTTAATTTATGCAATAATCCCGTCTTATACTTCTCTAATTCACTGGGCTAAAGTTCAAATGAAGAGTTCAGATGCAAAAGCCTCTAAATGCCATTTGAAATTTTCTTCTTTAATGATGATTTTTATCAAACTTGTATATTTAAGTTCAGTGATTTCACTTAAATGGCAATGATAATTACCTATTAATTGTTATTTAAGTGAAATTACTGAACTTAAATATACAAGTTTGATAAAAATCATCATTAAAGAAGAAAATTTCAAATGGCATAGAGGCTTTTGCATCTGAACTCTTCAAATATCCACATGCTGTTATTTAATTCCTGACCTGAGACTCACCTGGCAAAGAATACTGCGGATGTACTTCCCACAGGCCATGAACCCCGAATGATCGAAGTAATCCATGATCTGGTTGAAGCGCTGGGAGATTTGGTTATCCCTGTCTGAGTCACAGCATCCAAATTTGGCGTAGTCCTTGCAGAAGAGCAGGGGCTCGAGAGGCTGGAACGGAGGCTTGTAGTCCAGGCACTGCGGGTGGGCATTTCCCTGCGGAGAGATCAGGATCAGGAGCGCCGGCAGACTCCAGCATTGAGCTCTCCACACTGTCATTCCTCTCATTACACAGGCGAAAACTCACACGTGTCTGCGTACAAAGGTGGCTTGTGCTGGGTTTGAGGTTGTGGAGTCAGTTAGTGGTTCTGTCTCCTGCACACACACACACACAAACACACATACTGCTACACAAGGCCCACTCATTCAATACACATCTTTACAAACACACACTTCGCTCTCCCCTCCCTCTTTCCACCCTGTCTCCTCCTCTGCCTTTCCCTCTTTTCCCTCGCTTTCTCTCATTCCTTCTTCTTGCGGCCTCCCTCCCCCGAATGAACCCTCTTTCTCTTAAAGCATGCTAGTCCTTTCATCTCGCTAAGTAATTGTCCTATAAATCCGGTTGCATGTTACTCTCTTTGACTGGCTGTGTGAATCTTCAACCTCACATGTTACATTTTGCGCTAAAAGACATTTTTAGTATGATGCAACATCGCTTTCGTTGGGTTCATGAGGTTTGTCTCTGCAGGATTCGGGTCTCGTGTCGACTGATTTTACGTCTGGTTTGATTTTGCATCCTCACTGACCCAGTGACCTATTTGGAGTAGCTTACATAAACTTGTAGTGCACTCCAAATCTTTGAAGTATACATATAAACACTGTGCTTGAAGATAATGTAATATGATTGGAAAATGTGCACTTAAGTGTGTAAAAAATGTATTAGTACACTTTTCAAAAAGTAGTAGTTCAATTTTCAAAAAACTTTTGCTGATAATTTACTCACCCCCGTGTCAATGTCCATGTCAAGGTTTTTGATGAAAACATTCCAGGATTTTTCTCCATATAATGGACTTCAATGGGAACCAAACGGTTCAAGGTCTAAATGAGAGTTTCAGTGCAGCTTCAAAGGGCTTTAAATGATTCCAGACGATGAATAAGGGTCTTATCAAGCGAAACGATCGCTCATTTAATAAATAAATAACAAAGTTTAAGTTTTATAAGCTCAAATGCTCACCTTGCGCTGTTCTGCGATGCGCATTCGTGACTCTCCTGTTCGAACTCGATCATCAAAATGAACGAATCTTTTTCTGAGTCAATTTGTTCATTCCGTTCGTTGAATGTACCAAATGACACGAAAAAAGATTCGTTCATTTTGATGAACGAGTTTGAACAGGAGAGTCACACAGAACAGAGCAAGGCGACCATTTGAGCTTATAAAACTTAAACTTTGTTATTTATTTATTAAATGAGCGATCGTTTCGCTTGATAAGACCCTTATTCATCGTCTGAAATCATTTAAAGCACTTTGAACAGTTCGTAGTTTGCACTGAAAGTGTCTTTTGGACCTTGAACCATTTGGTTCCCATTGAAGTCCATTATATGGAGGAAAATCCTGGAATGTTTTCATCAAAAACCTTAATTTCTTTTCGACTGAAGAAAGAAAGACATGGACATCTTGGATGACATGGGGGTGAGTAAATTATCAGCAAAAGTTTTTTAAAAGTGAACTACTCCTAAGAATTAAGTTTTGAAATGCTTGTCAGTGCATTCATACTACATAATATCGCATATAAGTAAGTCTTACATAATTGGCTCAAATGTCTTAAAATACTGTATAATAGGCAGCTTGGTATGAAACAGAGCAGAACATTTTCTCTCTGCCTGCTCTAAATAAATATATGTTACTCAGATGAAATGTGGTCGTGTCTCTCATCTGTTTTTGATTCCCATGTCAGACACATGAGGAGCATTTGTTCAGATCAAGCGCTCGAGGTTCCTTCACTGCATCAGCAGTGCGTACACAAATCCCAAAACAACAAAGACTGTATTTGGTCTTGGATAAATGTTTAGTTTCCTGTTGGTGGTTTTGTATGATTCTTTATCGGAAAAACTATTTGTCACAATCCTTGAAAAGACTGATGTCCACAAATCCAGATCAGATTATATGAAGCCTTGTTTTGTGCTGTTGATGTCCAATCTGAGGATTTTGGCAGGGTAAACCCAGTTTCTTGTTTCATATTACCCCAATTGCTCTGATTAGATTTGTCTTTTGGAAATTAAAGTTTAATCATTGCATGCACACTCTTAAAATTAAAGGATCAATATTGCATAGAAAAACCAACATTTTAATAATCTAAAGAACATTTTCTACTCTAAATAACCATTGGTGGCGTGGAAAGACTCCCTATTGAACCATTGACGCCAATACATTTTTAAGAGTATATGTAACTAATAAAATACAACACTATTTCATTTGAATCCAGTTGCTTTGAATGTCTTTGCCAATGAATGTCTGCCAAGGACTTAATAAACTTGGACTCTTGCTAAAAGAGCATAACAAAGTTTTGATCCATATCTCGTGTCTGTGAGAGGCGAAAGAGAATTTGTGGAAGGAAGTCCAGTAAACTGAACCTGGTGATTCAGCGCCACACCATGTGGAGTCCTTCTGGGAAACTGCGTCTTATGGGTAACTTAATGACTGCTGTCAACGTGACCTACACTCCCTAACACAGCAGATAGAGAAGATGAACGTGGCAGTGTGTGTGTTGGCCGACACTTAAAGAGCAGCATTTCTAAGAAGGACTTCCTGAATAATATGACTTTAAAGAGCTGCTTCACATTTGTGTCCTTATATCTGGAGTGTGTTCATTGTCTGGTCATGAAAAACTTTTCTTTTGTTTTTTTTTAACTAGTTTCAAATGGGTTTTCTCCTTGAAGCCACTCTTGCGATGTTATGCCAGCATGCACTTTCTGTAGGCCAAGACAGGCCTAGATAGAAATCACATGCATATTTTAATAAGCAAACAATGCCACAACTTTTCAGAAAACGAGGCTCCCAATAAAAAGTACCGTTGTTATGCAATATTTCGAGAAGAAATCAAATCATTCAAATAGAAATACACGAGTTTCACGTTGAAAAAAAAAGTATATTTTTCTCGCATATTTTGCATCTATTCAAGTTGGTCACATAAATTCGCTGCACTGACCAACAGAAAAGCTGCTTTGTTTACATCGCTATGCAGTAATGAAGATACATTTATAATAAAACTCTTTTTTTTTGTATGCGAAAAGCCATTAATCGCACTCTAAATTTTCCAGTCTGTGGGCGGCATGAACTTGAACGTTATCACAGAGATTAAACGTCCCTGTAGAATGAGACAGACCAGCTGTTGATTCACTCAATGTTATGACGAGAAGTTGATGGTCCTTGAGGATGGTGAATAACAGAATAAAAGGCTGGAGATAAAAGGGTTTTGAGGTCATCATGAGTGTAGAATGGAAAAGAATCCAGCCGTTGGTTCAAATAAGTTCCAGATCGTTCCAAACATTCCAAAAAGAATCTTTACGCAACACGTTTTCCCCTCAAAGAATGAATGGAAACTCAATGACAATAAACAAAATAAATCCAAACTTTTTATGACTTTTATTTATTTATTTATTTTCGTGGGGTTCACCGTTAAAACACATTTAAATGGAAATACTGGTTTGCTAAATCTCCTTATAGCCTATATCAATAGGCCTAACAGGTTTTGAAAATGAGATAAATATCCTCATAATAATCCTCAATCATGTTCAAATTAGATTTGGCTTCCACCTCTATATTTAGTAGCAGTGTGGAAAAACAGATTGTGTGATTACAAAACTCAGTGATTAGAGACAGAAATGACTGTAGTTTAATGGCACGGCATACAAACAGAGATTACCGCACTCCTCCGTTGATCCAGATGACCGGGTCTGGTCCAGAAATTTACTCAAACTGTCCTCCTGGGTAAATTACAAGGCAGATTTGAGAGGACCGTGTGGTTCTTTTCTTCTGGGCAAATTGGAATGGCCTGCATTTGCTATTTTCTTTGAAGGGTGATGAATGCTTATGTGAGGGGGAAAACTAATGTGCGACAGAGAGAGCTAGATAATAGTGTTGCATAATTTAATTTATTATTTCTTTAGTGATCTCTGGCTTTGTTTGTAGTGCGTAATACACTGATTTCACGCAGCCACCATTTTGAAATCGAAAGTGAGGCTGAGGTGGGAAGAAACCAGATAGACAATAATGCCTTGGACTACTAACCTGAAGCTGCTGATGCCGCGATTTACACTATTGGATGTTAAACCAATATAGGGTAGCCTACACAAATAGTTTCTGCTTCTTTTTTTTTTACGTTCTGAAATATAAAAATATTTTATTTATAAACGAATTTCACTGTATATAGTCTTATGAAAGAAATGTGTGTACATTTTTAGAATAAAATTTCTACATTAAAACAACAATATGCCATCAAATTCGCGACTCCTATTAAAAGCGACACTTCCGGTTTTCTTCCCACTGGAGCGATGTCAAAATGGCGGCTGCGTGAAATCCATGGTGAAATCAGCTATTATGATTTCGCGGCATATGGTCAAGCCTCCCAGACAGCGGACACACACACGGGTCATTCAAGTCAAAGGTGAAGGAGTAAACACAGCACGGTATGCGTTCCCAACGAACACTACACTTCAATTGTAGCCTAGAAAAACATCAGTATTATTTAGACACTTGATACGAGTAAACAAACTGGTTCTTGTAGATACTGTAAAAAAAAGACAAAAGCAGCCTTGATAAAACTTCCTTAAATAGTTTTTTAAGCTTTTACTACAGGTTCAAAAAGTAAAAATGACAAATAAATAAGCTTTTTGGTGGTGTCCGATATTATTAATGGGAAAAAAAGTGATTACTGTGAGTATAACTTATTATACAAACATTGGAAGAAAATACATGGAGGAATCCTTTTTACACAGTATGTACAGTATGACACTTGCATTAAAATTACAGCAGAAGGGAGATATTTGCCAACATGCTAGACTAGTATCACTCACATCTAAACACTGGATTCATAAGTGGAAAGAGGAAATCACTTTTATGTTTTACCTTCATATAAACAAAAATAGCATGAATTAAAAGGGTACAGTTATCAAGAAGTGTGCATCATGTGCTATAATAATGCGCTATATTAATACTATAGTTAAAGATAGAGGTGGTGTTCAGGTCAGATCACTTTGAATCCAGGTAAAGCGAGACTATATTCTGACACTTCATGGCTGTTGTTTATAAGGTGATAAGTCATTTTTAATAGGTTTTTTTTAGTAATTCATATAAAGATAGATGAGCTCAACTGTCCCCCGTTTTTCTTATTAACAGTGCATTCTGTGATGACTTTAACTGGATTTTGCATGTGAAACAATGCTGTATTGCTGTGCTGGCATCATGACAAAAGATCGTCCGGTGTTACTCGTTCATTCACACATTTCAATAGCAATAAGGAGATGGATATGCAATGTGTTAACAGCTGAATTTTGAATGAAAATCATAATAAAACTCACTCTCCTTCTACCGACCAGTATAAATAAAGTGCATCTTCTCCATTTATATACAATTTCATTTACTATGCATTTATTTTTTTATTAACTTCCAAATGCATATAAAACAATCTGCTATTAGATACCTATTAAAACTATATTTTGTGTCAATGACAGTCCTAAAAACAATGTAAAGTTGTTGTTTTTTTTAAAATTGGTTGTTCACTCACTTTGAGTCTCCAACACACGCAAATAACTCAAAAGTAATGTTTAACCCACATTTGCATATTGCTATTCAACTGTAAAACAAACAAGCAAAAAAAAAAAACAACAACTAACATTTACAGATATTCAGAGCATGATGAAATTATGAATCTGCTTCGTTTCCCCAACAGGAATTCACTTGATAATCAAACAAGCTCCTTCACTTCTGAGTGTCTTTAAAGCAGGTTCCCATTGTGCCGTTGCATCAAAGTGTCTCAAAGCATCGTATTGTTGTGAGAATATGCTCGAATACAAGCAACCTTTAGGCTGCAACATGTTCCTTTCGATCTGAAAGACAAGAAGAGATGTGTTAAAGGGTCAGGAGAGACTACAGACATCTCCGTGCAAACACAGCCTCGGATATATGATGCATAATAATAGTGTCAAGATGTTTTAAATCATGGGCGGAAATCAAACAGCAATCGCATCACGGCCTTGCTCTTTACAACTGCAGATATCTTTTCTTTATTGCAGAATGGATTCGAGGCCAGTTCAGTGGTTGAAAGCAAAAATGCGAAATCGTTTTCATGGTCATTATCACAAAATACAGACACGTGACTGTACATTATCTCTTTAATTACACAGCTACTTACCAAATCAATGGACATGAAATTAAACGAAGCTTATATTTTTAAACTTGCAAATGTCACCAATTATTATTACACATTTATTTAAATATACACTAGTCTATTGGTCAAAAGTTTGAAATCATGATTTTTTTTAAAGTTTTTGAAAGCTACACTCTAAACAATGCTGGGTTGTTTTAACCCAAATTTGGGTCAAATATGGAAAAATTGAAAATGTAATTTCAAAACTTTCAACTGTAAATTTTGTTATTACATTTTTAACCCAGCATTTGGGTTTGTCTATATTTTACCCAAATTTGGGTTGAAAAAACCCAGCGTTTTTTTTAGAGTGTATTATTCTCACAAAGGCTGCATTTATTTAATCTGAAATCCAGTAAAAACAGAAATATTGTGAAATATTATTACGATTTAAAATTGCTGTTCTGTGTATGAATATATAGTAAGCTGTAATTTATTCAGTATCATTTCCAGCATCATTACTCCAGTCAGAAATCACTCTAATATGACGATTTTTTGTTGTTGTTGTTGCTGAAGAAACATATCCATGTTTAAAACATTTGTGCTGCTTTTTTTATGGAACCAAATCAGTGTATTATATTGATCACAGGAACAAATGACTCTTTAAAATATACATTATATAAAAAATAAATGATATAAAAATATATTAAAATGATAATACAATTTCACAGTATTACTGCATTTACACTCTAAAAAATGCTGGGGTGTTTCAACCCAAACTTGGGTCAAATATGGACAAACCCAAATGTTGGGTTAAAAATGCATTTTTAACCAAACATTTGGGTTTGTCCATATTTGACCCAAATTTGGGTTAAAACAACCCAGCATTGTTTAGAGTGTACTGTATGATTCAAGTAAATGCATCCTCAGCGAGCAGAAGAGACATTTTTTTAAAAATCATAATCATTTTAAACTTTGTACCAGTAGTGTACACTCTAAAAAAAAAAAAATGTAGGTCAAATATGGACAAACCCGAACGTTTGGTTAAAATTTTAATAGCTGAGTTTCTCCACATTTGACACAAAGTTGGGTTGAAACAACAAAAAAGGTTGGGTTTTTTTAGTGTGTACACTCTAAAAAAATGCTGGGTTGTTTTAACCCAATTTTGGGTAAAATATGGACAAACCCATTAACCCAGTCATTGGGTTACATTTTTAAATCATATTTTTAACCCATTGGCTGGGTTTGTCCATATTTGACCCAAAATTGGGTTAAAACATCCAGCATTTTTTAACGTGAACAGTGTAGAAATCATTATGCGTAATTATGTGATGCAATTGACCAGTCAGAACAGTGTGTTAATGTTGCATATCTTTATAAGATTATAATCCATTCCCCGTCCATCCTTCGGTCTTTACACAAATGTAAACCTCGTGATCCGCGCTTGATGTCTCTGAAAGCAGAATCCGTCTGGTCCTGCCTGCCAATGCAGAAGAGCTGCCAGTAACGAATTTAAAGAAAGCTCACCTCCAAAATGAGACCGATCAATCCCTCTGTGTCCACACCGGAGCGCACGGATGGGCAGCATTATGTTCCCTAAGGCACATTGCGGTGTAGTTGAGTGTGTGATGGACGCCTGCGTCTCCATTGACCCCGGATTCAAGCACACATATGGTGTTAAGGCTGTGCCATATTTCTGAGATCAAACTATGGCCAGAAAAACACCACAGCCCTGTTCCCAAACTCCTGAAGGAAAACACAGGCAGAGGGTTTCAACCCTTCACCGGCTTCACCGCAGAGCAAAGCGGAGCGATGGATATCTGTAACGCTTTAACACACAACTTCAAAAGTTTGCAATGCTTTTCTAAAGAAGATTTGATCAGTAAAAACAGTAATATTGTGAAATATTATTACAATTTCAAATATCTGTTTTATATGCGAGAATACTGTAAAATAGAATTTATTCCAAGCATTATTACTAATATTTACATTTAATCATTTAACCGAATGAAAGCAAACGGTTACGAAAATGCTGAACATTTATTATTATGATCAATGCTGAAAACAGTTGTGCTGCTTCATATTTCGGTGGAAAACTTACATTTTTTGAGATATGCCAAGACAATTTTGTGCAATAAAGGGTTAGGACTGTCAGAGAACACTATCTATATCATCTCTGAATTAAAGCCCTAAAATGAGGTCTCGCATAACTCCGACTCGGGCGTAATAATACAGAGCGACTAAACCTCTGAACCTGAACACAGTTTGATGAATCGCTCTCGAACAAGTCTCAGTTCAGAGATCCAGCCGACCATTAGTAAAAGTAGACGTTTGGGTGTTGAAAAATGAGCTCTGATTGAATTAATGAGGCGGCATATCTGTATCTGAGATTAAGCTTCATTCATGCACTTACATTATCACACACTAAACTATGAACTCGGATGGAAGTTGGCAGGGCTAATGTTTTTAACAAAAGAGACTGCATTAAAACAATTAAATGGAAGACGAGTGGGTTTGAGTGGCTCTGGATAGAAATTAAATGTGATGTGTTTTGTTGTTAAAACACGTATCCTATTCAAGCTTAACGTGCAGAGACTAGCAATAAGTCATTTAGTGAAAACACTGATTTCAATGCCACATTCAACCAATGAATGGCAATGATGCACTAAATATGAAAAAGCTTCCCGTATATGATCACATTTGCTGACAGTTATGGTAATGCGTCATATATCGGTCCTAGATTGCCTAACTTGTGTTGACTCCATTGGTAGAGGTAGAAATAAAGAGGAAGTGTGAACTAATGCCAGTTAATGCATAGACTCGTCTGACAACCACCATCTGTCTAATTTAGCATGCACTGACACTCAGAAACATGCACACGTATCCATGCATGTCCCAGGGATTTACTTTATCATGTTGATGAACAACTGGACAGTTGACAGATGTTACGCAACGCTGGCTTATATAACCAAGCAACTTATTTTATGTAGAGACTAACGAGAGAAATCTATTGGAGAATAAGTGCCGTGTCATTAATTTAACATAAAAGATCATTCAGCTGCCTTTAAGTTCGCTTAAATGCATCTTTGGAGAAAGGAGACGGAAGGTTGTTGCTTGCATACTAAATACTGTGCTAAGGTGCAAACGGGTGACGGATCAGGAGTTCAGGCTGTGTTCTTGAACACTACTGGGTCTAAAAGGCACAGGCACACACCACCGCTACCACCACAATGTTGGAAACGGTTGCAATGACGGCCACCCACAGCCAGATGGCGTCGGTGGAGTACTTGGGCTCGTTTGCCGGATCCACTGGTTTGGCGTTGAGGTTGGAGGTGGAGGTCTGAAGGGACGCGTTGCCATTGTGTGGAGTGTCCATTAAGGCCCCGCTGACGGCTGGAAAATGCTGTGAGAAAAGGGAGAAAACGATTACTCTCAGTCCAACGTCAACCGTTTCATTTTTTTTTTAGGGCTTCTTTCCATGTTCACATTTCTTTAGTGTGTAATGTTGCTGTTTGAGCATGAAAACGCTTTGCAAAGTCCCTCTCTATATCAGAGTCGGTGTTTCTGAACTCCCTGGGATCGAAAACGTCACAATATTCCTCTCAAACCGTACTCACTTTATAGCCCTTAATCCTGTAATTGTGGACAAATGTGGGCACAGAGGACTCGGGTGTGATCCTAATTTTTTTTTTTATTATAAATGTTATATCACTGTCTTCGATAAAGTTTTGTCTATCCATGTATGGTGTTATTTTTCATTTTGGATTAAATTTTGAATTTATTTACTTCAAAAAGTACCACATTTCCTATGTAAATTATGCTTATTTTTACGTTTAATTTTTTAACTACATTAAAATATCATTCCAATAAGTTCTTGGAGCTAAAACCTAAAGATGAAGTGACTTTGCGGACACCTGGTGGCTTTTTTTGGCTTATTTTAGAAAGTTCTAAATTACAGTATTTCCCATTCATTTCTATGGGTGCCCATTTTTGACCCAAATACAAGATTAAGGAGGGGTTTTTTCACCCACGTAACACTGTAGAATTGAGTCAAAAAAAATGTGTGTTCAGGAGGCAAACTTAGGAATAGTAGCCAAGTCTTGTAGCGCTCAGATCAAGGGAAGTATTTTTAAAAAAATAAATCAAAACTATTTTGCCCACATTTGTCCAGAATATGGTTTTAGGGTTTAGGCTTAAAAGTTAATTTGATTCTTTAGGGTCTAAAGGAAAATTATGTAATATACTTTAATTAAAAATTCTCATTAGTATTGTAAGAAAACACTCATTATTACACCCAAGAACAGAACACAATCGCTTAGACAGCCGTACTTTGAACACAATTATGCTTCCAACTGTGTCTCAGTAACATTTAGTTCCTTTGCTGTCTTTTTGTATCCTGTTCCTTGTTTGTGAAGGCAATTCTCTTAACCTTTTGGACCATTCTTTTGACGTATTTCTAACATTTCTAACATCTTATTTTTTCCCAAATTCCATTTTTTCCGTTTTAATTTTTGGGAATTCAGTTTTTTTTTTTACCCTTTACTGTTATTTTAGCTGTAAAAAGAGCTTTTAATGTTAATGATTAAAATGTACACAAATAAAATAGGTATTTACTCTTAAAATGACAAATACTGCATGATGCAACATAACACTGCTCTCTAAGTACTTCAAGTAACAACAAAATATGGTTATGAGCTTTAAACTGTCCTGTAAAATAAATTATATTAGTTTAGTTTATATAAGTTAAAATAAAAGTCACACTCTAGCTGCGTCGTAATGTGCATACTATCCATCCTAAAATGTTGTGTCGCCCAGATTTGCTTCCCCGTCTCTCTGCATTTTCCCCAGACATACGTTCTTCTCCCACACAAAAACCTAATTTCATTCCAAATATGTAAAATTCCGCGATTCCGTCCGCGATTCCGTGATCGCGGAAATTATAGGGCCCTATAACATGCAGTCACGTGACACTCAACAAACCTAGTTCTGATATGTCATGTGTTCTAGCTCAAGCACACCTGGCGCAACTAATGAAGCCCTTGAACAGTTGCATCATGTGTGCTTGAGACAACACCTGTTTTGCAGATTTGTGCTGTTGTGAGGGGTTTTATTCAGGGGGTTGAATAATTTTGAGACTGCAGAAGTCATAGAAAGTTGCATTTTCAGTTGAATTTGGAGAAACATTTGCTGTGTGGAGCCATTTCAATTACTCTTGTTTGATTTGTTCATTGAAAACAGCTGAAAGGTCAGTACACTTTTGCAATGGGGGTTAAATAATTCCAACTTTATTTGCTATCTTTAATTTTTAACTTTAAAAATGTCAATCGCAGGGCGATAACCTTGCACATTTGGAGATTTGCTATATGTAGTGCATGCGCTTCACTGTGATTTCAGCATCTGGTTTAGAAAAGCATCTCTATTTATCATGCAATTTCCTAATTGCTCCCATCTGGCGTATGATGTCACCAGTCGGGAGGTGTACAGGTGCATTCTGGGAAGTGATTGTTGCTCTTCATCACCTCATTGCTTTTTTAGCTCCATTCATCAGATCCAGACTCGCTCTTGTTCTGACCTGATTACAGCTGTTTGAAGGTTGGAGAAGAACTCACACTGTTAGTGTGGAAGTAAATCTGATGCATTGTGGATAAAAGCATGAGCGGACACGTAGAATCCCGCTTACTCTTAATTCAAATTAATGATGCGTCACTTTGAGACTAATTTCAAGTGACATATAGTTTTCTCTCATTATCTTATTATTTCGATTACTGAATACGCTTCATTACTGCTACTCAAGTCTTGATATGATTAAATTAAGAGCCAAAGATATTCAAAGTTCCAATCAAGTCACTATAATATTCCAGCTCACCGGGAGATTGGCAAAGTTATGAGCAAATGTTCGTCCAATAACATGTGTCCAAAGTTATCTGATATTTAATGATATTCTCAAAATTGTAGCACAAAAACATTATTTATGCATCATTTGCTTTATTGACATTTTTTTAAACGTCATACTTGTTAATTTTGAATGTTCTCTAAAAATGTTACCATCTTGTTTTTCCAAATGATCAAATGGAATTTCCCCTAAAATTCATATAACCAATAAAAAACATTTAATATATATATTTTTCTTTTAAATCTGAGGTTACAACTGAAGGATGTCAGCAGTGTTAAAGGAGTAGTTCACTTTTAAAAGGAAGTTTGCTGATAATTTACTCGCCCCCATGTCATCCAAGATGTCCATGTCTTTCTTTCTTCAGTCGAAAAGAAATTAAGGTTTTTGATGAAAACATTCCAGGATTTTTCTCCATATAATGGACTTCAATGGGAACCAAACAGTTCAAGGTCCAAATGAGAGTTTCAGTGCAAACTGTTCGAAGGGCTTTAAACGACTCCAGACGATGAATAAGGGTCTTATCAAGTGAAACGATCGCTCATTTAATAAATAAATAACAAATTCTAAGTTTTATAAGCTCAAATGGTCGTCTTGCTCTGTTCTGTGACGCACGTCCGTGACTCTCCTGTTCATCAAAATGAACAAATCTGTTTTCGTGTCATTTGAACCGTTTGGTTCCCATTGAAGTCCATTATATGGAGAAAAATCCTGGAATGTTTTCATCAAAAACCTTAATTTCTTTTTGACTGAAGAAAGAAAGACATGGACATCTTGGATGACATGGGGGCGAGTAAATTATCAGCAAAGTTTTTTTTAAAAGTGAACTACTCCTTTAAGCAGTGTCCTCTAATGAGTCGTCCTCGCATGTACACATGCTTCAGTTCAGCAGCTGACGGATAGATCTGCATGCTCATGTATAAAGTAAGAACAGCCATGCTTTAAGCCTCTGTCATATACACTCTGCGTCATGTGTCACAGATATATTGGCTGCCATCTGAGTTCACCAGCGGGAATACACACGTCATTAACCCACAGCTCACACTGCAAAGCCATAAAAGAAATATAGGATTTAAACCATTCAGTCCCTGTTCTCGTAAACTGCTGGAGTTTACAGTAAAGATATAAACCAAATCAAACTCTAATGCAGGGTGCAGTCCAAAAATTAAATCTGATTATAAAGGAAATATATATATATATTGTGTTGTTGTTGTTTTTTTTTTTTTACAAAATTTCAACAAAGGTTACAAAGTTCTGAAATCAAAGACAATTCGGTTTATATATTCGCTCAAACTCACCACATGAGAATTATTCATGACCGATTTTTGCACAAGCTTGCTTTAAAATCATCACGAGTCTCGTAATATGCGTCTTTAATAAATAATCAGGCCTTTTTAAATGAGACTGGTTGCCTTCTAAACAAGTTCCTTGTATTTGTCCTCATCGCAGGACTCAAGCTGAGGAGCTTTCCAGTGAAATGGCCCTTCATTATTTCCAGCCCACTGCAAACCAAACTGAAGATGATGCATGAAGCAAAACATATCAAGTGAAATAGCCAACATTAGGGGGAAGCACAAGGTAAAATGACATTATAATAAAATGAGGTGAACCAACTGTGAACATTTTGCTCCTGAAGTCATGTGCATAATCAGGCGTCCCGCTGCCACATGTCACACATTTGGATATTAAAAGGTCAACAGGCACACGCGCCCCACGCAAGAGCTCGTGTTCACCGGTGTGTGCCGTCTTGACCGATGCTGACCACCACACTTACAAGTATGACCTCTAATATAAATAATATAGATTTAGGATCAAAAAATATCACCGTAAAAAAAATAGTTTCATGATTTATAATCACATTTTTTCTTTTGTCGAATCAACTTAAATAATTTATGTAGTTTATATAACATAATATTTTGAGTTTTTGATGCTTAAATCAATCTCCTTCATTGTACCAGTTCAATGAACTTAAAATTTTAAGGCAACCAGGTTACTTAATTTTTTAAGTTAAACCAACAATATTTTTAAGTGCAGTTTTTAAATGTTTAAAACATTCAATTTTATCATTCTACAAATATTACAGTAACATTTTTAAGTATGAGCTCTATATAAATAATATATAATTTAAAAAAATAAGATAATTAAATATATAGCCTACATACATTCCCCATTGTAAAAATGTATTTTCATGATTTGTAATCACAACATTTTTTCTTTTGTCAAATCAACTTAGATAATTTATGTAGTTTCTGGTGATTAAATTGATTTCCTTCATTGTATTAACTCAATTTGTCCATTTCAAAAAATGAACTTAAAATTTTATGACAATCAGGTTACTTATTATTTTAAGATAAACCAACAATATTTTTTTCCAGTGTAGTAATAGAAACATTATTTTTGAACATTCTCCAAAAAAAAAAAAAAAATGTTAAAAGTGTCAAATTTATCATTCTACAAACATTACAGGAATGTTTTTGAATGTTCTCTAACCATTTTAAAACATTTATTAACATTTTAAAAATGCTAAAAAAAATCCATTATTAAATGGATTATTAAAATATTATTAAATTATTAAAATACAAACGTTCAATTAATGTTACTGCATTAACATTTGTACATAACTTTAGCTGTTAGCTGGGAATCTCAAAAGTTACGAAAGTAAAATAAATAATAATAAGAAGTTAATTTGGGAACATGCTACTTAAATCTGAATCCGTTTATTAATAACAACAAAACCAACGTAAATCACAATAATCTGACCATAAACCACATTCAGCTGTCAATCACACATCAACACACTGATGGACAAACACAGGACAATCATGAGATCGACATGAAGGTGCAGATGTATCATGAACCTGTTCCTATCAGAGCAATTTAGGCAGTATATAATATAATAT
This sequence comes from Pimephales promelas, assembly GCF_988280905.1. Lineage (NCBI taxonomy): Eukaryota > Metazoa > Chordata > Actinopteri > Cypriniformes > Leuciscidae > Pimephales > Pimephales promelas. The sequence continues at coordinate 1,829,485 of NC_142778.1, forward strand.
GTTAGATGAGTGGAAAGATTGAGAGGCACGAGGAAGAAAAGACAATTAGATGTGCATTGAAGCGGAAGAAGGAAAGAAACAGATATTTAAACCGAATGAGTACCTCAAGCTTTCTGCTCCCGAGTTGACTGACGGATAAATGTCTTATAGCAGTCGCATCACTCACACTACACCCGGATTCACATGTGTGTGTGTGTGTGTGTAAGAGTAATCTTGCTGTGGAGGATTAGAGTCGTCTGAAATGATCTGCTTCTACTCGCTCAGCAAATCACAGATTATTCAGAAACTATTCGAAATATTCATCTCTCCATCAGTCCTCCTGTTTTATCGAGTGTCTGAGAAACATTCAAGCACTTGGATGTGATCAGCAATGCATAAAAATGTGTGTGTTTCAATCTAAATGAAACCATTAAGCCTTTGAAATGATTTATCAGATTGGGTCTTTAGCATGCAAACCATGAAGAGCGGACAAATCCAGGAGGATCGTGGATAATGATGGAGAACATCTGGCCAGGATCGGCACTGACCTCCCTTATCTCTTAAAACTCTTAAAAATATTATATGTGACATTTTAGTTTAAGTTTTAGTCATTTTATCAGTTTTTGCTTTGGTTGGTCAAACGATTAATCGCATCCAAAATAAAAGTTTGTGTTTCCACAATATATGTACTGTGTATAATTATTTTGTATACATAAATACACACATGCTTGTACATTTAAGAAAAAAATATTATTTATATATACAATATTGATATTTATATATAAATCTATATACAGTATATACATGAAAATATTTCTTAAATATATACAAGCATGTGTGTGTATTTATATATACATTACACTCTCAGGAAAAAAAGGTACAAAAGCTGTCACTGGGGCTGTACCTTTTCAAAAGGTACACTTTTGTACCTTAAGGGTGCATATTGGTACCTTAGTGGTACATATTAGCACCTGAAATGCACATATTAGCACCTATTAGCACCTAAAATGTACATATCAAAACTTAAAATGCTCATATTAGTACCTGAAATGTACATATTAGCACCTGAAATGTACATATTAGCACCAAAAAATTACATATTAGCACATAAAATGTACATATTAGCACCAAAAATGTACATATTAGCACCTGAAATATATATATTAGCACATAAAACGTACAAATTAGTAACTAAAATGGACAAAAGTGCACCTTTTGAAAAGGTACAGCCCCAATGACCGCTTTTGTACCTTTTTGTTAGTGTATATAAATAATTATACACAGTGCACCCACATTTATTATGTAAACACAAACTTTTATTTTGGATGAGATTAATCGCGATAAATTTTTAATCGCAATTTTTTGATTGATTATTTCACTTATTTAATTTCAGTTTTGCAACATTTTTAATCCCGATTGAGTTATTTAAGGTTAAATTTTCCCATCTTAACCTATTACACAATGATTTATAAAAAAAAATGGAAAAGTTGATCCTTTTTGTTTTTGCACACGCCAGAACGATCCCTGTTCACGCAGAAGTTTATTTATTATGTCTGTTTATTTGTTTGTAAAACTCAAAAGTCAGATCTCCTGAGAAGCTCATCACATCATCCATCTTTCAATGGCCCAACCACAGTATTTCCATTTAGACCACAATGCACTCAGATTGCAAGAGGAAATAAGCAAAACATGAAAAATCAATCCGTCTTCAGCGGCTCGGACAATATTAGCCGTAAATAAATCATGTTGATCTTGTGCTGCCCAGACATTCGACCGGTGTTAAACTCGAGATAATTCACCCAAAAATGCAAATTCTGTCATCATTTATGTTCCTAAGTCATATAGGTTTGGGACGACATGAAAATGAGTAATAGCATCATAAAATCAAAAGTCTTGTTTTCACATTTTCCTCTTTTTTTGTCTGTGACACCAAGTAGGAAATTCTCACTTTCATGAGCATTTCTTTTCAGTTTCAAACTCTTCTTAAACACGTTTCACAGCTTCTGTGATTTATCTATTTACTTTTATGGATTCAGCAGACAGTTCATAGTTTTCAGTCACGTGACCAGCGCAAAACGTCCAGAGAACTGCAGCACAGGTTTGATTTAAATCAACTCTTAAAAGAAGAAAAACTCAAATATCTGAACAAAATGAAGGTATGCGGCAGTCCTGTGGGCGAAAATGCCTTGAAATGTGTAAATGAGTGAACCATTGATTCGTTCAAAAGACTGATTCATTCATAAATTGAATCACTGAGTCAATTTGTTCATTTCGTTCGTTGAATGAACCAAATAACCAATTTTGATAAATGAGTTCGAACACGAACGCGCATCACAGAACAGAGCAAGGCGACCATTTGAGCTTATAAAACTTAAACTTTGTTATTTATTTATTAAACGAGCGATCGTTTCTCTTAATAAGACCCTTATTCATCGTCTGGAGTCCTTTGAACAGATTGCAGTTTGCACTGAAACTGTCTTTTGGACCTTGAACCGTTTGGTTCCCATTGAAGTCCATTATATGGAGAAAATCCTGGAATGTTTCATCAAAAACCTTAATTTCTTTTCGACTGAAGAAAGAAAGACATGGACATCTTGGATGACACGGGGGTGAGTAAATTATCAGCAAAAGTTTTTTTAAAGGTGAACTACTCCTTTAAGAGGTGTTAACATTATAATAAGATCCTCTTCCTACGTTAGAAGGGGAGCGAAATCTGATCGATTTGTTTTTTGACATGCTTGCAGAGAAAGGCGTACCAAAACAAAGTTACTGAGTTCATGTTTTCTGGGTTGGTAGATGCAACCGGGACCCGATTATAGCACTTAAACACGGAAAAAGTCCGTTTTTGATGATATGTCCCTCTTAAATCTATGAGCCCTGTATGTCCATGCTAATAATTTTAGTCAAGTGTTTGCACCAAAACTGGAATAATTGTGTTTTGTAATTGAGCTATGACACACACATACTGTGTAAGCACACTATAAAAAGCATAGTATGGTAATGAAACCTCAGTTCATATTATACTACTCAGTACTGACATGTATTAGCATTATCGTCTTTGCTTGAAGTTTGCTGCCTCACCTGTGCAGAATGAATCACCTGTCAGACTAAACCCTTCCTACACACACACTCCGTCTCATCTGCCACTGGTGTGTGTTCTTAGTGTCATTGCTTAAGTTGAGAACCCATTACTTCATTTTGATTCACGAATACACATGAATCGCCTAACCATTACCTCGCACACTGAGATTGTTGATTCGAAGCTGTGAACAGCCTGTAAAAAAATAAACATGTAACCTAAATTGTCATGAAATATTGATATGAGTTGAAATAATTTAGTATGTTTAGCATTTAGAAAAGCAGCCCACAAAAGTCAGATTCACAGGTTCAGCGTCATTTTACAAAAATATCTGACCAATCAGAATCGAGCGCTTCTGACAGTCATGAAATAAAATCGGATCATGTTATTTTTATAGTCACCGATAATTAACAAAAAATATGTTCTAAGAAATATTTTTTTCGGTATGTTCCGCTTTTACTTGGTTATGCAAACATTAAAGGGATAGTACACTTTTAAATCAATTTTTGGTGTGTTTTATCTTACCTCAAGGGCATCCAAGATGTAGGTGTCTTTGACCTAAAAATATCAAAATTGAAAATACTGCGGAAACAAACCGTTCTTGTCTGTCAGTCATATAATGGAGGTCTATGGTCACCACCTCAAAGAGCATGCACAGAGAAGTCCAAATTAAATAATATTTAATGACTCATAAATGCAAGTACACATTGATGGCCTAAGACACGAAACGAGCGGTTTGTGTGAGAAAATGAACAGTATTTATATCGTTTTTACCTCTTGTAACCACAGCCACGTTCAAGTGATATTTGAGGGCATGGGCACGTCGGTCTACGAAAGCACTGGAAGTGATCTCTCGCGCGGTTGCGAAAAAAATCAACGTTGTCTGTTGATATATCGAAATCGTCTTCAATTGCAATTTCCTGTATATCTAAATATGTTTAGGTCTTCACTGTGAAAGGTAACGCTTCCGAAATCTCTGTGTAAACCATGAGTGATGTACACGCGCGAGAGAAGCACTCACGCCCTCAGATCACTTGGACGTGGCTGTGTTTACAAGAGGTAAAAACAATATAAATACTGTTGGTTTTCTCACACAAACCGCTCGTTTCGTGTCTTAGGCCATCAATGTGTACTTACATTTACGATTCGTTAAATCATGTTTAATCTGGACTTCTCTGTGCATGCTCTTTGAGGTGGTGACCATAGACCTGCATTATATGACTGACAGACAAGAACGGTTTGACCTAAAAAATTAATTTCAAATTGAACTATTCCTTTCAGGGAAGCTTCCATTTATCAAACATATTGGGAATATTACTTTTACATTTTCTGAAAACATTCTCTGAAACATTAAAAAAACTGTTTGTTTTTTTTTGTTTTGTTTTTTAGTTAGTTATGATAATTTTATGTGCTAATGTTTTGATAACATTTTTAAAGACCAGAACTTTGAACGAACGTTTCTGGAAGAGAGAACCGTTCCCAGTTATCAGCAACTGTTATAGAAATCTGAGCTCTAAATCACAATTGAACCGCTTATATGAGGACACATAGTCACGTATTTCCATCTTTGATCAGTTCTGTATGAGTTGGGGAACAGATGTGACCGTTGGCCAATTCTAATTAACATTTGAACACTTGATAATAAAGTGCCGAAAGAGAAGCAGGATGATTAATCGGCTTCATCACCAGATGCTCCACTACATGACACTCACTTTTCCGCTGTTCTTTATTATTAACACCCATCACTTCACAAATACACACCAAATAATGTCAAAATGCTGGTTTAGGCAAGTATCCACATATACACAGTCAGTTAAGTTTTAAGTGAACATAAACATTTGAGAAATAAAACGCAAGTGTAACAGTATATTAGATCCGTGTGTCCGGTCTTACTCCTGCTGCCAAATTATTAGATAATATTATATATATATATATATATATATATATATATGGCAGTTTTCCCCCTTGGTATTAATGTCCAAATTGTGGACAGTGAAAAGGCATGCCACATCGGCTGGTGAGGGAAAAAAGTTAATATCAAGCCCTGATTATTAATAATAGGTCAGAATTACTTTTTAATTTAAAATTAATTAACTGAAACTATATAAATGAATGAATGGAAGGCATAATAATAATCTTATTCTATTAGATACAGGTCTCTAGTGATACGCTTCAGTATTCCCATGTAATTTATCATAATCTTGATTATTATTATTTTATGTATTTAAAATGGTTACACAGACAGGGCTTAAATTAACCCAGGATTAGTCAAATAGACATTTGAGTGGGTTTAATAATCGTGCATTAGAAAAAAAAACATTACAGATGTGCATCTGGAGACAAAACAATGTAAGTGACATTATATTCAGATAGATCAGTGCAAGTTGCGTTCTGCTCAGACTTGTGTTTTAGTCTGGGACTAGCTCAAGCCTTTCCTGAGAAACCAGAGGTTTGTCTATAAATGTTTCCTTTTAACTTTCTTTTGAAGAATATAGTTTAAAACACTCTGAGCAGCAGCAACCAAAAGTTCCCCTCTACGTTGAAAACCAGATTGATGAGAGAGACGATCAAGCAGTGTCGCACCACGCTATTCCACATCCTTCTGTGAGTCCACTAATTCCCCTTAATTATACATGAAACAACATTTTATGGACAAAACGAAGTAGTAAATCCTACCTGTGCTGCCATTAGAGATATCTCCATTCCCTTCTTCTCTGCAGATGTGATGTTGTTGCGTTGAGATGAACTGAACTCTCTCATCCTCTCGAGCGTCGCTGTTGTGCGCGCGTAACCGTGCTCGGCTCGGCGCGCTTCTGCTGACGAATTCAGCTGCAGGCATGCACGTGCACGCCACCCTAAAATAATTATTTATGCAACTTTTTTTTTTTTAATCTTTGACAGTCAAACACACTGACTCTTGACCTGCCTACTCTTCCTATTAATTATTGGGCTGTAAACAATAGCTATTCCTTTTCATTTTGAATTATGGTAAATCTGTTTTTGGAGACAAAAGTCCAATTACACAAATATTTTGCGGTGAGGCTCACATCTAATCAATAAATGATGAAACCAAACAGTTTTATGTTATAAAACACCAAGCCTGATTCCTGAAATCAATAGCCTTGATAAATATTGTTCCCAAACACTAAAACAATAACACTCGTCCATTTAGAAAATCAACAGAATCACGACATATGACTACGCATTAATATTTAGCCTATATAGGATGACATGAGGGATGTCCACTTCAGAATAATGTGCATTTACTTTGAAATTGTAATAAGTTTAGCATGTGTGCATGATGACTCATCAGCCAACGAGTTATAGTACATGAATAGGAAAATTTGCTAATTTAGAGGTTTTTAAAGAACAAAAATGTAAAACTATTCTAATTTAATGAAGAAAATGTAAAATTATTCTAATTTAAAGAACAAAATGTAAAACTATTCAAAGAGGCCAGATGTTTGAAATGTACATCTAATACTGAATAATAACCTCATTAATTACAATATATTAGCGTATATATAACAAACATGCCACTTGGTGCCTTCTGTGCCAATTCTGAGTGGCTCATCTTACCCCAAATGGTTCTAATTGTATCATTTTACTTCAAAATAAAAACTATAATCTATATAATCTCAAATCTATAACCTTTACTACACAAATCTAAAAACACGACTGTGTCCATAAACCCCACATTAACAAATAGAGACAAAAAACGTAGATATTCAACATAATACAATATCAGATCTCTTTTTTCCAGAATTATCACAAAACTATTTTGACTGACTAAATCTCACAAATTTTAATATATATAAATATATATATATATATATATATATATATATATATGATTTTGAACTTTTTGGCTTGCTTGAATTATCTGATTTGGCTAAAAGCTCTATTTGGGCTTAGCAAATGCACTGCGTCATCTGACGCATCCAAGGCCTATATTTTTGCATCATGTCCTTCTGAATTATAGACATTGTAAACTGATTTAAACAAACAAACAAAACATTATTTAACAATAAATGTGATTTAAACAAGCGGTGGCTAATATACCAGATGTTAACGCCCAACTGAAACCCTGTTAATAAATGAAGTATAAGTATTATGATATTGATATTAATAATGTTTAAGAATAACCGCAGTTTCACCTCATCAAGATTCATCATCCAAGATGACATTTCTACTGAATAATTCACTTTATGAATGTTCTCGCTTCCTCTAAGTGCCAGAACATCATATTACAAAATCTTTCACATTTTTAAAACATTACAGCTCTTTTAAACAACCAAGCTCTCTGTCAGGCCGTATTGAGTTTATGCACTGTAATAAAAAGTGCTTTTTAAAAACAAATAGAAATACTCCGATATCGAGAATGCCATTATGAAAAAAAAAAAAGATTAAGGATGTGCATTGATGCTTTAATTTGATTAAATAAAGCTTCTTCTTATTATCAGTCTCTCATTCACAGACGTCGTATTGCTCCAAGCCAGAAATCACTTCAAACTGTTAGATATGATTAACCCGCTGGCTGAGGCTATTTTTGAACATTTGCTTTATTAAGTGATAAGAAAAGCTGAGGATCTGCTTGAGGCTGATGAGAGCAGATGCATCACGTGCATCATAAAGCCACGACGAGCGTTGAAATGCAGTGAAGAGAGAGAAACTCACATTCCCTTCCCCAAAGCACATAAAACGCATTTGAACAGAAACTTTAGACTTTTGTCACATTTTAGAAGTTTGCGTAATGGCTTAAAAGCACAATTTGGGGATTTAAATATCCAAAAACCACTAGAACAATGTTATACACTCACTTTAAGGATTATTAGGAACACCTGTTTAATTTCTCATTAATGCAATTATCTAATCAACCAATCACATGGCAGTGTCTTCAATGCATTTAGGGGTCAAGACAATCTCCTGAACTCCAAACTGAATGTCAGAATGGGAAAGAAAGGTGATTTAAGCAATGGTTGTTGGTGTCTGAGTATTTCACAATCTGCTCAGTTACTGGGATTTTCACACTCAACCATTTCTAGGGTTTACAAAGAATGGAGTGAAAAGGGAAAAACATCCAGTTTGCGATGGCAGTCCTGTGGGCGAAAATGCCTTGTTGATGCGAGAGGTCAGAGGAGAATGGGCCGACTGATTCAAGCTGATAGAAGAGCATTTGTGATCATGATAACTCCGATAGCTTTACACTCACAAACATTAACAGCACAACAGAAACACATAAAATTCATTTGCAATCTATTTTTATTACAATTTAATCAGTTTTTATCTCAAACAATATATGTTTGATTGCATGAAAAAAATATTTCTCTCATCCCTCTCTGATTGATTAAGGACTAGTTCACTTTAAAATTAAGATTAGCCCATGTTTTACTCACTCTCAAGCCAATGTTTTTTACTTCAAATCTGTTGGTTGCAATTACTAAGCTTGAAAGCATCAGGGTTAATTATTATTATAACTCCGATTATATTTGTCTGAAAGAAGAATGTCATGTACACCTAGGATGGCTTGAGGGTGGGTCAATCAAGGGCTAATTTTCATTTTAAAATGAAATTTTAACTCCTTTAAAGCATTGTGCAGTTTTAACTCCTTTAAAGCATTGTGCAGTTCTCTCGACTCACCGCTAGAGGGCGCAGTTTCTCCTGAATGCATGGGAGAGGCGAGTAGAGTTCCCAACACGTGTCTCTCCTCGGGGAACATTACAGTCCTAACATCATGAGATGTTTTAATTACCACACATTAGGTGTTTTAGAGTGAACTAAGAAATCACCAGTTTGCCTCATCCACGAGGTCACGGTTATTTTTTTTTTTAGGTCAAGCTGAGTTGACCTCCACTGTAACTGCATCTGAACACTTAAAATGTACCTTGTATTTTTTATGGTTTTGTCCGAGCAACAAACTCACTCACGATAACATTTTATTATTATTATTATTATTTTTCTAACAACGGTCAATGGGCTATAAGTGAAGTCACGTGTTCAAAACTCACACATTTTCGAGAAACAGAAGTCTATGCGGACCAAATTGTGAAACAGTTTGCATTGCTTTCAGGCAAAAATTATTCTATGTCCACATTTTCCGAAATCCATGAACACTTTTGTCATTCATACGTTACCGTGTGCAAAACTCAATCATATAGGCTATTAGCAGCACGACGTTTGAATGCCGAAACACCGCTTTCGAAACTGATGAAGCACATTCTGATAATGACTAACTCTGTAGGCCTATTTCTGTGGAAATTATATTAAAATAATCTAAAAAATATATATAAAAGTAAAACCCAAAAAGACTTTTTTTTAAATGCTTATAAATTACTAAAACTACCTAAAATTAAAATGGAAAATATAGTACAAATAAAATATCGCCACATTTTTTTTTAAAGATGGGTGTCCCTCTGATCAAACATATATTTAATTGCAAAAGTAGGCTACTATTAAAGTTTTACATGTGCAAATACTATACATTCTAGCTCAGCTTTTCGAAATATCACACTTTCCAACAACATGCGGTTCATAATAAAACCAGCAGACGGCGCAAGAACACCGTCGTTGTGTCATGCTTGTCTCCACGCGGACAAAAAATGTCATAAAAAACATCTAATATTTCAGGGGTTTTTAAACATCATCAACTGCAAAAAAAAACCTTGTAAATAACGTAGTAGAATGTACACTGTAAAAATGAATATACTTTATCTAATCAATAAAATTGTGGCAACAGATTACAAGCAATATTATTTATTAAATTGAACAAATTAGAATTGAGTAATAGTTAATCAAATTAACATTCTAATTAATTCTAATTTGTACAATTTAATTAATAATATTGCTTGTAATATGTTGCCACAATTTTATTGATTAGATAAGCATATTATTTTTTTCAGTGTAGACGAATCATCAGTTAACATATTAATAGGTTTAATTTCACACAAACGCACACACTCTCTGTCTCTCACACACACTGTAACACACACGTACACACACATCCACTCAAAAAAAAAACACACGTACTTTTGTTATACTTCCTGTTTCTTGTCCGTGTGCCATCTTTGTAGTCCAATGTAGTTTTCCCTGTTGATTAGCCTAGGTGTGTCCTCTGTGAATAAACTGTAGTGTTTTCCGTGACCTTCACAGTCGATGAGTGTGTGTGGACGGTTGGTGTTCCTGATCCGGTTCTGGTCTTGTTTTTGGGTTTAATAAACAAACCCCTCTGCATTCGGACCCATTTCTATCTCGATTACACTGATAGGCTATATGTTACAGTCAATTGAACAAGCTAATACAATCCATGCTGTGATCGGTGGTTAATTGTCACAAATTATTCCCGTGTCCAAGCAAATCAATTAGCCTCATGACGCCGATCACACACACATACACAGTGCTGTCTTCATCTCCTTATGACTTCTTTCACTTCACTTTGCCATGTCTCATCTCATCATGTCAGTCAAAATGTAATTGCCCCAGCCCTGAAACCCAGTCTCTGAACAGCAGCGCTGCGAGGCGGAATAGCGGTTAGCTCAATTTCAGGATGTTTTAGTTTGTTTAGAGAGCCTGAGGTAGAGAAAGCACAGCTTGCTTGGCTAGCGTAAACTGACAGCCATTTTCTGTGGCCTACATGCTTTGTGAATCTCTCACAGGGAGATGGACACACACACACACACACACACTATGAGGGGAAACTCGACACACTCTGACATGTCTCCTCACTTTGTGACGCTTGCTCTCCATTCACATTTTTCACAGCGTGAAAAGCTCACAATCAGCCACAGTTAATGTGAAACACCATGGAGAGTCATAAGGCATAATCATCAAACTTGTAACTTTTGCATGATATTCAAATTACTATAGTACTATAAAGTTAGTGTGAATACTTTACATTACCCTGAAAGCCGAACGGCAAACTTTACAGGTGTCATCATACTGTATAAGGTTATCCGCCTGCACTGTACGCTCTGGGCAAAAGATGCTCGTATTGGGTTTGCCGTTTTAGTGCCTTGCATTGCAGCCTGTGAATATTTCATCAGCCTCTTTTCTAAAAATAAAAGACGGTGAATAATTATTATTTTTTTTTTTATGGAATTGTGAATGACTCCGCCCCCTCATGAGTCGCTGCCCGTCTCTCATTCAGACATATGTTATGACTCTGTCTTCTCTGTGTCCGCTTTATCCCTCCCACATTCTCCCTCGCTACATACTTAGGTTTCTGATTCACATGTCTTGGACAGGCTGCTTTTGATGCGGAAAAGTCTCCCTGGAGGCAGTTGCTAAGCAACTGGCTACTGTTGGATTATGGGTTAAATCAGAAGCAAGAAAAACAGAGATGATGTGCATGTGTGTGAATGTGTGTGAGGCTGAGTCAGGCCAACACAACATGTCTCTATCACCCCGAACACACTCCGATACGGAAGCTACAAATCTCCCCCTTTCTCTTGTTTGATGGCAATGTGTAATTAATATCGACCTTTAAAATGGATCACCATGACGTATATTAAAGGACAAAAGAACACCTGAAGGATCTCTATTGTCACCACAAACTTAATGTGTATTCATGCAGAACAGATATGAGTTCACACAGGCATTACATGTGAAATTAAACAGTGCTTTATAGAAAGAAAAGAAAAAAATCTAGGAGTATTTTTGGTTGTACCCATGCGGAAATGTAATAAATGTACAAATGAAAAATCAAATATGTAGAAATCGGAACAATTCCATGTATTCACATATTTATCCCTATACAGTATATGTTTATTTATGTGTAACCCATTTTTGGACATTTAAGTGTCATATATGATGCATCCTAATTAGGGCTGTGCAAAAATTAATTGCGATTAATCGCATCCAAAATAAAAGTCTGTGTTTACATAATATATTTGTGTGTGCTGTATATAATTATTTTGTAAATATAAATACACACACATGCATGTATATATTTAAGAAAATGTGTTATTCGTATACAAAATATTTATATTTATATAATATAGGTTATGTATTTATACACATATACAGAATTTAAGCGCAAATAATTCTTAAATATATACATGCATGCATAGGTATTTATATATACAAAATAATTATATACAGCACACACAAATATATTATGTAAACACAGACTTTTATTTTGGATGCGATTAATCGCAATTAATTTTTGCACAGCCCTAATCCTAATATAAATGCACATATATGGGTATTTCGCTGTGAAATCCCATTCAAGTGTTATATATTTCTCTGTTCTGTGTGCATGAGTGATTTTGAAGCCACTGATGAATGAATGAACTCAGTCTGTTAGTGTCCTTCGCTCTGGGAGCGTCCATGTGGACCGATCGAGGGATGAGGCGGAGGAGGAGACAGAGAGAGCGACACAGAGGAGAGCAGGAGCGCGGGAGGAGGGAAAGTAACTGATGGAGAGAGAGAGATGGAGTGAGAAACACTGAGAGCTCGGGAGGGAGGGAAGATGCCAGACAAAAATATGAAAAATACCTCAACGCAATTAAAAACGGGACGGAAAAGATTGTGAAACCAAAAGCTGAGACGGATTTTTAAACTTCTTCCAGACGTCGATTGTGGATACTGTGATTTCCTTGGACGTTTTGTCAGATGGGATCCCAATATGTAAATGGTGCTCTCGCCTCGCGACGTCCTCTGCTCTTTTCTGGCTTTTTGCCCTCTGACCTTTGAACTTGTCCTTTCCATCTGTTCTTCGTTTTACTTGATTGACTTGACAGGTCTTCCATTCTCAAACCAGGACATCGCTGTAACTCTCTGAGACTCATTTATCTGGGAGGTTTTGCCAGTCGAACTTAGAATAGGAATTTCCTATTGTGTTTTCTTGGATGTGGACGATCAAGACAAGCTGGAGAACACTTCCATCGCAAACATGACGGACGCCGTCGCCAGACGAGGACAGCGGGACCGTCAAACTCACTCGCAGTGAAAGATTAATGAACCTAGGCATGTTTCTTGTTCTCTCTCTCTTCACAGCAAAAATAACACTCCCCTCAACCAGATTCATCTCTCAGCACAAGCGAGAGAGAGAGCTTGTGGTAACGGGCTCTTTGAGCTTCTGGAAACAGTCCGAGCGCGAGTCCGAACACTGAGGGACTGTTTAAGAACCGGAGGGAGGTATAGTGAGTGACAGAACTGGACCAGGCCGGAGAAAGGACCAGGATCAGGACTAGGACTAACCCAGAGAAAGGACCAGGACCAGGACCAGGCCAGAGAAAAGACCAGGACCAGGAGTAACCCAGAGAAAGGAAAGGACCAGGATCAGGACCAGGACTAACCCAGAGAAAGGGCCAGGCCAGAGAAAAGACCAGGATCAGGGCGAGGACTAACCCAGAAAAAAAGGACCAGGATCAGAACCAGGATCAGGACCAGGACTAACCCAGAGAAAGGACCAGGCCAGAGAAAAGACCAGGACCAGGACCAAGACTAGGACTAACCCAGAGAAAGGACCAGGATCAGGACCAGGACCAGGCCAGAGAAAAGACCAGGACCAGGACTAACCCAGAGAAAGGACCAGGATCAGGACCAGGACTAACCCAGTGAAAGGACCAGGACCAGGCCAGAGAAAGGATCAGGACCAGGACCAGACCAGAGAAAAGACCAGGATCAGGACCAGGACTAACCCAGAGAAAGGACCAGGACCAGGCCAGAGAAAAGACCAGGACTAACCCAGAGAAAGGACCAGGATCAGGACCAGGCCAGAGAAAAGACCAGGACCAGGACTAACCCAGAGAAAGGACCAGGACCAGGCCAGAGAAAAGACCAGGACCAGGACTAACCCAGTGAAAGGACCAGGACCAGGCCAGAGAAAGGACCAGGATCAGGACTAGGACTAAGCCAGAGAAAGGATCAGGACCAGGATCAGGATCAGGGCCGAGTGGAGTCTCCACAAGTTTTTCCCAGTCCTGCAGACATGGATGCAACCCCGGAGTAAAAACCTGGACGGGAAGTTTCTGCATTCCCACTGGTACAATGTGTGGTGAGTAATGAGTTACAAAAGAGATTTCAGGATTTTAAAGGGGGATAGTTTGTTCAATAATGATAAAATGATTCTGCGAGTTTCAGCTGCTGGTATTGTTGAGCTTGCTTCAAAGAGTTTAAAGGGCTTTACGATTCCAGACGATGAATAAGCGTCTTAACAAGCGAAACGAAAAAAAAATAATAATAATTAAGTTTTATAAGCTCAAATGCTCACCTTGCTCTGTTCTGTGATGCACGTTCGTGAATCTCCTGTTCGAACTCGTTCATCAAAAGGAACAAATCTTTTTCCGAGTCAATCCGTTTGTTTCGTTCGTTGAATGAACCAAATGACTCGAAAAAACGATTCACTTCCCTCTCTATGGGCCTCTAGTCAGTTAACGTAGTGTGATAGCGCAGAGCTAAAAAAATCTTAAAGGAGGAGTCGATTCCCCTTAATGGAATCGATTCAAAACTTTGGAATCGACTCTCAATTCCCAACGCCTCGGAATCGATTCTTTTTGGAATCGATTCCCAGCCCTAATCATTTGTAGAAGGAGTAAATGCTGCCTGTATTTACTGTACCATAGCAGTGTGAATCATTATGTGTGTGTGATATAGGAAAAGAGAGAGCGAAATGTGCTTGTGATGCATGTGAGAGAGTGCTCTGCAACTATTAGTGAACGTGTTCATGACATTAACACATGCTTTCAATCGCCGTCTGACTAACACAAGGCCCGTCTCTGGCTAAGAGTGAGAAAAGGTTTGAACAGCAAGGCCTCGCGTCAATCAGACTGTGTTTTCTGCCGGGAAACTCATTGTGAAATTCTCTCACTTTCTTCAAGCCTGAAGGTCTCCAGCATGGACTCGGTTCAGTGACCCAGAGTAATCTCATTATTTCCTGTTACGCAATCACCCAAAACTCAGTGTTCGTCACTCCAATGCAGTGGGTGGACTTCAGCTCGCATCCACGTCTGTCTCTGCAAGTGCTGCCATCTCTTTCCTTTCTTTTCCCCATCGTTACTTTCATTGTCTTCCTGTCTTCCCAAACTTTTTACCTAGACTTACCTAGAAACACTCATGCAAACATTTTTCCTAGAAGCATCGTGCACATGCTCTGGTCCGTCCCATGACTGCAAACTCTAAAAAATGCTGGGTTGTTTTTTGGGTCAAATATGGACAAACTCAAACATTGGGTTAAAAATGTCATTTAAAAATTTAACCCAATGGCTGGGTTTGTCCATATTTGACCTAAAATTGGGTTAAAAGTTAAAACAACCCAGCATTTTTTTAGAATCAGTTGAATTTGAATATTTATATGTGCTGAAAAAGTTATCATGCCAAAGTTCAGACGTGAATATCTCAAAAATATGTTAGATAACTAGTCCTGTATGAAAATGCATGTGGTTTTATGTGAATTTTATTTTGTGCATGCATGCATTTTTTTTTAGAGCGTGCAATTTTTGTTCCATTAAACAATAGTTTATTATGTTACCAGTTGAAAGTGTAATGGTTGCACAACAGCCTAGGAGTAGTCTGTCCTTAGCTGTTTTTTTTTTTTTTTTTTTTTTGGGATGCATCTACACTTCAAATCCAAAGGTTTTTAAACCTTCCTGTTATATAACTTTATCATTTCACTTTCCCACCGCAGAGAGATCCGAGAGAGGGCATTATGCAGGAGAAGACGTGGAAGATGTGTAATTATGCAAATATGAAGAGCAGATTTGAGGAACAGCATACAAATAATATATTCATAATTTTGATGCTATAGTGTCACTACAAAAAATATTGTTGGTTTAACTTAAAGTAAGTAACCTGGTTTCCTTAAAATTTTAAGTTGATTGAACTGGAAAAAGTGAGTTAAATGAAGGAGATTTATTTAATCATCAGAAACTCAAAATTATAAGTTATCTCAACTAAATAAATTATTTAAGTTGATTTGACTAAAGAAAAAATGTTGTGATAACAAATCTTTACAGTCTACTGTTTTTCTTCATAAATAAATAAATAAAAACTAGGGCTGTCAAACGATTAATTGCGATTAATCGCATCCAAAATAAAAGTTTGTTTTTACATAATATATGTGGGTGCACTGTGTATAATTATTTTGTATATATAAATACACACATGTATGTATTTTTAAGAGAAAAAAATATTTATATATAAAATATTAATATTTATATATATAATATAAATTATATATAAATCTTTATACAGTATATGAAAATATTTCTTAAATATACACAAGCATGTGTCTGCCTAACTATACACAGTGCACCCACATATATTATGTAAACACAAACTTTTATTTTGGATGCGATTAATCGCGATTAATCGTGACAGCCCAAATAAAAACATAAATTCTGACTTTTTTCTCACAATCACAATTTATTTTGCAAGGTCATATCTCTCAGTTTGGACTGTATCCGTTTTTTCTTTCTTTCAACAGTGAATTTATATTTTGCAATTATGACGTTTTTCTTGCAATTCCAAGGTTATAACTCACACAGAGTTTCTTGAGTTTGTATCCTGCAGATTTTTAGGTTTAATAAACTCAATTGCAAGATAAAAGGTCACAATTAACTTTTTAATTTTTGCATTCTAAAGCAGAAATAAGCTTCCATAGACGAGCTCTGTGTAATGGATAAATAGTCAAATGCGGTAAACTGATGATTGATGGATTTCACACAAAAGTTTCAAAGACTTTTTTTTGCGAAGGTGCTCCTGAATCACGACGAGAGGAAAGTGAACTTGTTGAGGTGAGCCCAACCTGGTTTTGAGACGGAGGTATTTAGGGATATCTAGACCTGTAATGTCCCAGACTCGGATGGAGAAGCCCGGCACGGTCACACTGACAGAACTGGGCTATAGACGGTCCATTAGGGAGGAGGCTTCGCTATTTTAGGTCTTTGTTTCAGCTTAAGACGAATCCATTCTGGGACTCAGGGAAACAAACATAAACCCAAATGACTATAACATTTGTAATGCAAATATTGAGCATCAAGAGTCTAATATATGAAGATCTAACCCGGGCTTATATGTACCGCACTACATGAATGAGAATAAGGGCACACGTGCAGTAAAGCTCAAGTCTATTAATTAATTACTTTGATTGATTTACGAGCCAATTAGTGCCTATGGAAGCTTAGGCGTCCTGATTATTAGTGACATGGACATGATGCTCTCCATTCACAATACATGTAGACGTTTCTATAGTCATTAAGGGGCTTTGGATAATTCAGATTATGTGAGGAAGTAATTTATGAAAAGTGTTTCATACTATCGCCGGAGGACACTTGATTCATGCTTCAGGAGAATGATGAGGAAATCTGAATCAAATCTTTAAATAGAGTTGAGTGGATCTTTATTATTATGATTATTAAGTTTTAATAATCATTATCCACCATCTCTCTGGTCTTTACACTCTCAGAAAAAAAGGTCCAAACGCTGTCACTGGGGCTGTACCTTTTCAAAAGTACCTAAAGGGTGCATATTGGTACCTTAATGTTACATATTAGCACTTAAAATGTACATAATAGCACCTAAAATGTCCATATTAGCACCTAAAATGTACATATTAGTACCTAAATGTCCATATTAGCACCTAAAATGTCCAAATTAGCACCTAAAATGTACATATTAGTACCTAAATGTCCAAATTAGCACCTAAAATGTACATATTAATACCTATATGTCCATATTAACACCTAACACCTCAGAAAAAAAGGTCCAAAAGCTGTCACTGGGGCTGTACCTTTTCAAAAGTACCTAAAGGGTGCATATTGGTACCTTAATGTTACATATTAGCACTTAAAATGTACATAATAGCACCTAAAATATACATATTACCACCTAAAATGTACATATTACCACCTAAAATGTACATATTAGTACCTAAATGTCCATAATAGCACCTAAAATGTACATATCAGCACCTAAATGTACATATTAGTACCTAAAATAGTTTTCCCTTTTGAAAAGGTA